>NW_027442504.1:0-107773 GCF_048569485.1 Anomaloglossus baeobatrachus | reverse complement strand
TATCTTGCAATCCCGAGATAATCGTCTCCATGCTCCAAATCCATTTTAAAGCCATTTTTAAGGCATTTCGCGCATACATGAAATGAACACATTTTTCTCCAAAACTATAACAGATGCAAGCTTGTCCTGTTTGGTGGAGATGATATTTAATAAAATAAGTAGAAATCCACTAAAAGTTTTGTTTGGTTATCTTGCAATCCCGAGATAATCGTCTCCATGCTCCAAATCCATTTTAAAGCCATTTTTAAGGCATTTCGCGCATACATGAAATGAACACATTTTTCTCCAAAACTATAACAGATGCAAGCTTGTCCTGTTTGGTGGAGATGATATTTAATAAAATAAGTAGAAATCCACTAAAAGTTTTGTTTGGTTATCTTGCAATCCCGAGATAATCGTCTCCATGCTCCAAATCCATTTTAAAGCCATTTTTAAGGCATTTCGCGCATACATGAAATGAACACATTTTTCTCCAAAACTATAACAGATGCAAGCTTGTCCTGTTTGGTGGAGATGATATTTAATAAAATAAGTAGAAATCCACTAAAAGTTTTGTTTGGTTATCTTGCAATCCCGAGATAATCGTCTCCATGCTCCAAATCCATTTTAAAGCCATTTTTAAGGCATTTCGCGCATACATGAAATGAACACATTTTTCTCCAAAACTATAACAGATGCAAGCTTGTCCTGTTTGGTGGAGATGATATTTAATAAAATAAGTAGAAATCCACTAAAAGTTTTGTTTGGTTATCTTGCAATCCCGAGATAATCGTCTCCATGCTCCAAATCCATTTTAAAGCCATTTTTAAGGCATTTCGCGCATACATGAAATGAACACATTTTTCTCCAAAACTATAACAGATGCAAGCTTGTCCTGTTTGGTGGAGATGATATTTAATAAAATAAGTAGAAATCCACTAAAAGTTTTGTTTGGTTATCTTGCAATCCCGAGATAATCGTCTCCATGCTCCAAATCCATTTTAAAGCCATTTTTAAGGCATTTCGCGCATACATGAAATGAACACATTTTTCTCCAAAACTATAACAGATGCAAGCTTGTCCTGTTTGGTGGAGATGATATTTAATAAAATAAGTAGAAATCCACTAAAAGTTTTGTTTGGTTATCTTGCAATCCCGAGATAATCGTCTCCATGCTCCAAATCCATTTTAAAGCCATTTTTAAGGCATTTCGCGCATACATGAAATGAACACATTTTTCTCCAAAACTATAACAGATGCAAGCTTGTCCTGTTTGGTGGAGATGATATTTAATAAAATAAGTAGAAATCCACTAAAAGTTTTGTTTGGTTATCTTGCAATCCCGAGATAATCGTCTCCATGCTCCAAATCCATTTTAAAGCCATTTTTAAGGCATTTCGCGCATACATGAAATGAACACATTTTTCTCCAAAACTATAACAGATGCAAGCTTGTCCTGTTTGGTGGAGATGATATTTAATAAAATAAGTAGAAATCCACTAAAAGTTTTGTTTGGTTATCTTGCAATCCCGAGATAATCGTCTCCATGCTCCAAATCCATTTTAAAGCCATTTTTAAGGCATTTCGCGCATACATGAAATGAACACATTTTTCTCCAAAACTATAACAGATGCAAGCTTGTCCTGTTTGGTGGAGATGATATTTAATAAAATAAGTAGAAATCCACTAAAAGTTTTGTTTGGTTATCTTGCAATCCCGAGATAATCGTCTCCATGCTCCAAATCCATTTTAAAGCCATTTTTAAGGCATTTCGCGCATACATGAAATGAACACATTTTTCTCCAAAACTATAACAGATGCAAGCTTGTCCTGTTTGGTGGAGATGATATTTAATAAAATAAGTAGAAATCCACTAAAAGTTTTGTTTGGTTATCTTGCAATCCCGAGATAATCGTCTCCATGCTCCAAATCCATTTTAAAGCCATTTTTAAGGCATTTCGCGCATACATGAAATGAACACATTTTTCTCCAAAACTATAACAGATGCAAGCTTGTCCTGTTTGGTGGAGATGATATTTAATAAAATAAGTAGAAATCCACTAAAAGTTTTGTTTGGTTATCTTGCAATCCCGAGATAATCGTCTCCATGCTCCAAATCCATTTTAAAGCCATTTTTAAGGCATTTCGCGCATACATGAAATGAACACATTTTTCTCCAAAACTATAACAGATGCAAGCTTGTCCTGTTTGGTGGAGATGATATTTAATAAAATAAGTAGAAATCCACTAAAAGTTTTGTTTGGTTATCTTGCAATCCCGAGATAATCGTCTCCATGCTCCAAATCCATTTTAAAGCCATTTTTAAGGCATTTCGCGCATACATGAAATGAACACATTTTTCTCCAAAACTATAACAGATGCAAGCTTGTCCTGTTTGGTGGAGATGATATTTAATAAAATAAGTAGAAATCCACTAAAAGTTTTGTTTGGTTATCTTGCAATCCCGAGATAATCGTCTCCATGCTCCAAATCCATTTTAAAGCCATTTTTAAGGCATTTCGCGCATACATGAAATGAACACATTTTTCTCCAAAACCATAACAAATGCAAGCTTGTCCTGTTTGGTGGAGATGATATTTAATAAAATAAGTAGAAATCCACTAAAAGTTTTGTTTGGTTATCTTGCAATCCCGAGATAATCGTCTCCATGCTCCAAATCTATTTTAAAGCCATTTTTAAGGCATTTCGCGCATACATGAAATGAACACATTTTTCTCCAAAACTATAACAGATGCAAGCTTGTCCTGTTTGGTGGAGATGATATTTAATAAAATAAGTAGAAATCCACTAAAAGTTTTGTTTGGTTATCTTGCAATCCCGAGATAATCGTCTCCATGCTCCAAATCCATTTTAAAGCCATTTTTAAGGCATTTCGCGCATACATGAAATGAACACATTTTTCTCCAAAACTATAACAGATGCAAGCTTGTCCTGTTTGGTGGAGATGATATTTAATAAAATAAGTAGAAATCCACTAAAAGTTTTGTTTGGTTATCTTGCAATCCCGAGATAATCGTCTCCATGCTCCAAATCCATTTTAAAGCCATTTTTAAGGCATTTCGCGCATACATGAAATGAACACATTTTTCTCCAAAACTATAACAGATGCAAGCTTGTCCTGTTTGGTGGAGATGATATTTAATAAAATAAGTAGAAATCCACTAAAAGTTTTGTTTGGTTATCTTGCAATCCCGAGATAATCGTCTCCATGCTCCAAATCCATTTTAAAGCCATTTTTAAGGCATTTCGCGCATACATGAAATGAACACATTTTTCTCCAAAACTATAACAGATGCAAGCTTGTCCTGTTTGGTGGAGATGATATTTAATAAAATAAGTAGAAATCCACTAAAAGTTTTGTTTGGTTATCTTGCAATCCCGAGATAATCGTCTCCATGCTCCAAATCCATTTTAAAGCCATTTTTAAGGCATTTCGCGCATACATGAAATGAACACATTTTTCTCCAAAACTATAACAGATGCAAGCTTGTCCTGTTTGGTGGAGATGATATTTAATAAAATAAGTAGAAATCCACTAAAAGTTTTGTTTGGTTATCTTGCAATCCCGAGATAATCGTCTCCATGCTCCAAATCCATTTTAAAGCCATTTTTAAGGCATTTCGCGCATACATGAAATGAACACATTTTTCTCCAAAACTATAACAGATGCAAGCTTGTCCTGTTTGGTGGAGATGATATTTAATAAAATAAGTAGAAATCCACTAAAAGTTTTGTTTGGTTATCTTGCAATCCCGAGATAATCGTCTCCATGCTCCAAATCCATTTTAAAGCCATTTTTAAGGCATTTCGCGCATACATGAAATGAACACATTTTTCTCCAAAACTATAACAGATGCAAGCTTGTCCTGTTTGGTGGAGATGATATTTAATAAAATAAGTAGAAATCCACTAAAAGTTTTGTTTGGTTATCTTGCAATCCCGAGATAATCGTCTCCATGCTCCAAATCCATTTTAAAGCCATTTTTAAGGCATTTCGCGCATACATGAAATGAACACATTTTTCTCCAAAACTATAACAGATGCAAGCTTGTCCTGTTTGGTGGAGATGATATTTAATAAAATAAGTAGAAATCCACTAAAAGTTTTGTTTGGTTATCTTGCAATCCCGAGATAATCGTCTCCATGCTCCAAATCCATTTTAAAGCCATTTTTAAGGCATTTCGCGCATACATGAAATGAACACATTTTTCTCCAAAACTATAACAGATGCAAGCTTGTCCTGTTTGGTGGAGATGATATTTAATAAAATAAGTAGAAATCCACTAAAAGTTTTGTTTGGTTATCTTGCAATCCCGAGATAATCGTCTCCATGCTCCAAATCCATTTTAAAGCCATTTTTAAGGCATTTCGCGCATACATGAAATGAACACATTTTTCTCCAAAACTATAACAGATGCAAGCTTGTCCTGTTTGGTGGAGATGATATTTAATAAAATAAGTAGAAATCCACTAAAAGTTTTGTTTGGTTATCTTGCAATCCCGAGATAATCGTCTCCATGCTCCAAATCCATTTTAAAGCCATTTTTAAGGCATTTCGCGCATACATGAAATGAACACATTTTTCTCCAAAACTATAACAGATGCAAGCTTGTCCTGTTTGGTGGAGATGATATTTAATAAAATAAGTAGAAATCCACTAAAAGTTTTGTTTGGTTATCTTGCAATCCCGAGATAATCGTCTCCATGCTCCAAATCCATTTTAAAGCCATTTTTAAGGCATTTCGCGCATACATGAAATGAACACATTTTTCTCCAAAACTATAACAGATGCAAGCTTGTCCTGTTTGGTGGAGATGATATTTAATAAAATAAGTAGAAATCCACTAAAAGTTTTGTTTGGTTATCTTGCAATCCCGAGATAATCGTCTCCATGCTCCAAATCCATTTTAAAGCCATTTTTAAGGCATTTCGCGCATACATGAAATGAACACATTTTTCTCCAAAACTATAACAGATGCAAGCTTGTCCTGTTTGGTGGAGATGATATTTAATAAAATAAGTAGAAATCCACTAAAAGTTTTGTTTGGTTATCTTGCAATCCCGAGATAATCGTCTCCATGCTCCAAATCCATTTTAAAGCCATTTTTAAGGCATTTCGCGCATACATGAAATGAACACATTTTTCTCCAAAACTATAACAGATGCAAGCTTGTCCTGTTTGGTGGAGATGATATTTAATAAAATAAGTAGAAATCCACTAAAAGTTTTGTTTGGTTATCTTGCAATCCCGAGATAATCGTCTCCATGCTCCAAATCCATTTTAAAGCCATTTTTAAGGCATTTCGCGCATACATGAAATGAACACATTTTTCTCCAAAACTATAACAGATGCAAGCTTGTCCTGTTTGGTGGAGATGATATTTAATAAAATAAGTAGAAATCCACTAAAAGTTTTGTTTGGTTATCTTGCAATCCGAGATAATCGTCTCCATGCTCCAAATCCATTTTAAAGCCATTTTTAAGGCATTTCGCGCATACATGAAATGAACACATTTTTCTCCAAAACTATAACAGATGCAAGCTTGTCCTGTTTGGTGGAGATGATATTTAATAAAATAAGTAGAAATCCACTAAAAGTTTTGTTTGGTTATCTTGCAATCCCGAGATAATCGTCTCCATGCTCCAAATCCATTTTAAAGCCATTTTTAAGGCATTTCGCGCATACATGAAATGAACACATTTTTCTCCAAAACTATAACAGATGCAAGCTTGTCCTGTTTGGTGGAGATGATATTTAATAAAATAAGTAGAAATCCACTAAAAGTTTTGTTTGGTTATCTTGCAATCCCGAGATAATCGTCTCCATGCTCCAAATCCATTTTAAAGCCATTTTTAAGGCATTTCGCGCATACATGAAATGAACACATTTTTCTCCAAAACTATAACAGATGCAAGCTTGTCCTGTTTGGTGGAGATGATATTTAATAAAATAAGTAGAAATCCACTAAAAGTTTTGTTTGGTTATCTTGCAATCCCGAGATAATCGTCTCCATGCTCCAAATCCATTTTAAAGCCATTTTTAAGGCATTTCGCGCATACATGAAATGAACACATTTTTCTCCAAAACTATAACAGATGCAAGCTTGTCCTGTTTGGTGGAGATGATATTTAATAAAATAAGTAGAAATCCACTAAAAGTTTTGTTTGGTTATCTTGCAATCCCGAGATAATCGTCTCCATGCTCCAAATCCATTTTAAAGCCATTTTTAAGGCATTTCGCGCATACATGAAATGAACACATTTTTCTCCAAAACTATAACAGATGCAAGCTTGTCCTGTTTGGTGGAGATGATATTTAATAAAATAAGTAGAAATCCACTAAAAGTTTTGTTTGGTTATCTTGCAATCCCGAGATAATCGTCTCCATGCTCCAAATCCATTTTAAAGCCATTTTTAAGGCATTTCGCGCATACATGAAATGAACACATTTTTCTCCAAAACTATAACAGATGCAAGCTTGTCCTGTTTGGTGGAGATGATATTTAATAAAATAAGTAGAAATCCACTAAAAGTTTTGTTTGGTTATCTTGCAATCCCGAGATAATCGTCTCCATGCTCCAAATCCATTTTAAAGCCATTTTTAAGGCATTTCGCGCATACATGAAATGAACACATTTTTCTCCAAAACTATAACAGATGCAAGCTTGTCCTGTTTGGTGGAGATGATATTTAATAAAATAAGTAGAAATCCACTAAAAGTTTTGTTTGGTTATCTTGCAATCCCGAGATAATCGTCTCCATGCTCCAAATCCATTTTAAAGCCATTTTTAAGGCATTTCGCGCATACATGAAATGAACACATTTTTCTCCAAAACTATAACAGATGCAAGCTTGTCCTGTTTGGTGGAGATGATATTTAATAAAATAAGTAGAAATCCACTAAAAGTTTTGTTTGGTTATCTTGCAATCCCGAGATAATCGTCTCCATGCTCCAAATCCATTTTAAAGCCATTTTTAAGGCATTTCGCGCATACATGAAATGAACACATTTTCTCCAAAACTATAACAGATGCAAGCTTGTCCTGTTTGGTGGAGATGATATTTAATAAAATAAGTAGAAATCCACTAAAAGTTTTGTTTGGTTATCTTGCAATCCGAGATAATCGTCTCCATGCTCCAAATCCATTTTAAAGCCATTTTTAAGGCATTTCGCGCATACATGAAATGAACACATTTTTCTCCAAAACTATAACAGATGCAAGCTTGTCCTGTTTGGTGGAGATGATATTTAATAAAATAAGTAGAAATCCACTAAAAGTTTTGTTTGGTTATCTTGCAATCCCGAGATAATCGTCTCCATGCTCCAAATCCATTTTAAAGCCATTTTTAAGGCATTTCGCGCATACATGAAATGAACACATTTTTCTCCAAAACTATAACAGATGCAAGCTTGTCCTGTTTGGTGGAGATGATATTTAATAAAATAAGTAGAAATCCACTAAAAGTTTTGTTTGGTTATCTTGCAATCCCGAGATAATCGTCTCCATGCTCCAAATCCATTTTAAAGCCATTTTTAAGGCATTTCGCGCATACATGAAATGAACACATTTTTCTCCAAAACTATAACAGATGCAAGCTTGTCCTGTTTGGTGGAGATGATATTTAATAAAATAAGTAGAAATCCACTAAAAGTTTTGTTTGGTTATCTTGCAATCCCGAGATAATCGTCTCCATGCTCCAAATCCATTTTAAAGCCATTTTTAAGGCATTTCGCGCATACATGAAATGAACACATTTTTCTCCAAAACTATAACAGATGCAAGCTTGTCCTGTTTGGTGGAGATGATATTTAATAAAATAAGTAGAAATCCACTAAAAGTTTTGTTTGGTTATCTTGCAATCCCGAGATAATCGTCTCCATGCTCCAAATCCATTTTAAAGCCATTTTTAAGGCATTTCGCGCATACATGAAATGAACACATTTTTCTCCAAAACTATAACAGATGCAAGCTTGTCCTGTTTGGTGGAGATGATATTTAATAAAATAAGTAGAAATCCACTAAAAGTTTTGTTTGGTTATCTTGCAATCCCGAGATAATCGTCTCCATGCTCCAAATCCATTTTAAAGCCATTTTTAAGGCATTTCGCGCATACATGAAATGAACACATTTTTCTCCAAAACTATAACAGATGCAAGCTTGTCCTGTTTGGTGGAGATGATATTTAATAAAATAAGTAGAAATCCACTAAAAGTTTTGTTTGGTTATCTTGCAATCCCGAGATAATCGTCTCCATGCTCCAAATCCATTTTAAAGCCATTTTTAAGGCATTTCGCGCATACATGAAATGAACACATTTTTCTCCAAAACTATAACAGATGCAAGCTTGTCCTGTTTGGTGGAGATGATATTTAATAAAATAAGTAGAAATCCACTAAAAGTTTTGTTTGGTTATCTTGCAATCCCGAGATAATCGTCTCCATGCTCCAAATCCATTTTAAAGCCATTTTTAAGGCATTTCGCGCATACATGAAATGAACACATTTTTCTCCAAAACTATAACAGATGCAAGCTTGTCCTGTTTGGTGGAGATGATATTTAATAAAATAAGTAGAAATCCACTAAAAGTTTTGTTTGGTTATCTTGCAATCCCGAGATAATCGTCTCCATGCTCCAAATCCATTTTAAAGCCATTTTTAAGGCATTTCGCGCATACATGAAATGAACACATTTTTCTCCAAAACTATAACAGATGCAAGCTTGTCCTGTTTGGTGGAGATGATATTTAATAAAATAAGTAGAAATCCACTAAAAGTTTTGTTTGGTTATCTTGCAATCCCGAGATAATCGTCTCCATGCTCCAAATCCATTTTAAAGCCATTTTTAAGGCATTTCGCGCATACATGAAATGAACACATTTTTCTCCAAAACTATAACAGATGCAAGCTTGTCCTGTTTGGTGGAGATGATATTTAATAAAATAAGTAGAAATCCACTAAAAGTTTTGTTTGGTTATCTTGCAATCCCGAGATAATCGTCTCCATGCTCCAAATCCATTTTAAAAGCCATTTTTAAGGCATTTCGCGCATACATGAAATGAACACATTTTTCTCCAAAACTATAACAGATGCAAGCTTGTCCTGTTTGGTGGAGATGATATTTAATAAAATAAGTAGAAATCCACTAAAAGTTTTGTTTGGTTATCTTGCAATCCCGAGATAATCGTCTCCATGCTCCAAATCCATTTTAAAGCCATTTTTAAGGCATTTCGCGCATACATGAAATGAACACATTTTTCTCCAAAACTATAACAGATGCAAGCTTGTCCTGTTTGGTGGAGATGATATTTAATAAAATAAGTAGAAATCCACTAAAAGTTTTGTTTGGTTATCTTGCAATCCCGAGATAATCGTCTCCATGCTCCAAATCCATTTTAAAGCCATTTTTAAGGCATTTCGCGCATACATGAAATGAACACATTTTTCTCCAAAACTATAACAGATGCAAGCTTGTCCTGTTTGGTGGAGATGATATTTAATAAAATAAGTAGAAATCCACTAAAAGTTTTGTTTGGTTATCTTGCAATCCCGAGATAATCGTCTCCATGCTCCAAATCCATTTTAAAGCCATTTTTAAGGCATTTCGCGCATACATGAAATGAACACATTTTTCTCCAAAACTATAACAGATGCAAGCTTGTCCTGTTTGGTGGAGATGATATTAATAAAATAAGTAGAAATCCACTAAAGTTTTGTTTGGTTATCTTGCAATCCCGAGATAATCGTCTCCATGCTCCAAATCCATTTTAAAGCCATTTTTAAGGCATTTCGCGCATACATGAAATGAACACATTTTTCTCCAAAACTATAACAGATGCAAGCTTGTCCTGTTTGGTGGAGATGATATTTAATAAAATAAGTAGAAATCCACTAAAAGTTTTGTTTGGTTATCTTGCAATCCCGAGATAATCGTCTCCATGCTCCAAATCCATTTTAAAGCCATTTTTAAGGCATTTCGCGCATACATGAAATGAACACATTTTTCTCCAAAACTATAACAGATGCAAGCTTGTCCTGTTTGGTGGAGATGATATTTAATAAAATAAGTAGAAATCCACTAAAAGTTTTGTTTGGTTATCTTGCAATCCCGAGATAATCGTCTCCATGCTCCAAATCCATTTTAAAGCCATTTTTAAGGCATTTCGCGCATACATGAAATGAACACATTTTTCTCCAAAACTATAACAGATGCAAGCTTGTCCTGTTTGGTGGAGATGATATTTAATAAAATAAGTAGAAATCCACTAAAAGTTTTGTTTGGTTATCTTGCAATCCCGAGATAATCGTCTCCATGCTCCAAATCCATTTTAAAGCCATTTTTAAGGCATTTCGCGCATACATGAAATGAACACATTTTTCTCCAAAACTATAACAGATGCAAGCTTGTCCTGTTTGGTGGAGATGATATTTAATAAAATAAGTAGAAATCCACTAAAAGTTTTGTTTGGTTATCTTGCAATCCCGAGATAATCGTCTCCATGCTCCAAATCCATTTTAAAGCCATTTTTAAGGCATTTCGCGCATACATGAAATGAACACATTTTTCTCCAAAACTATAACAGATGCAAGCTTGTCCTGTTTGGTGGAGATGATATTTAATAAAATAAGTAGAAATCCACTAAAAGTTTTGTTTGGTTATCTTGCAATCCCGAGATAATCGTCTCCATGCTCCAAATCCATTTTAAAGCCATTTTTAAGGCATTTCGCGCATACATGAAATGAACACATTTTTCTCCAAAACTATAACAGATGCAAGCTTGTCCTGTTTGGTGGAGATGATATTTAATAAAATAAGTAGAAATCCACTAAAAGTTTTGTTTGGTTATCTTGCAATCCCGAGATAATCGTCTCCATGCTCCAAATCCATTTTAAAGCCATTTTTAAGGCATTTCGCGCATACATGAAATGAACACATTTTTCTCCAAAACTATAACAGATGCAAGCTTGTCCTGTTTGGTGGAGATGATATTTAATAAAATAAGTAGAAATCCACTAAAAGTTTTGTTTGGTTATCTTGCAATCCCGAGATAATCTCTCCATGCTCCAAATCCATTTTAAAGCCATTTTTAAGGCATTTCGCGCATACATGAAATGAACACATTTTTCTCCAAAACTATAACAGATGCAAGCTTGTCCTGTTTGGTGGAGATGATATTTAATAAAATAAGTAGAAATCCACTAAAAGTTTTGTTTGGTTATCTTGCAATCCCGAGATAATCGTCTCCATGCTCCAAATCCATTTTAAAGCCATTTTTAAGGCATTTCGCGCATACATGAAATGAACACATTTTTCTCCAAAACTATAACAGATGCAAGCTTGTCCTGTTTGGTGGAGATGATATTTAATAAAATAAGTAGAAATCCACTAAAAGTTTTGTTTGGTTATCTTGCAATCCCGAGATAATCGTCTCCATGCTCCAAATCCATTTTAAAGCCATTTTTAAGGCATTTCGCGCATACATGAAATGAACACATTTTTCTCCAAAACTATAACAGATGCAAGCTTGTCCTGTTTGGTGGAGATGATATTTAATAAAATAAGTAGAAATCCACTAAAAGTTTTGTTTGGTTATCTTGCAATCCCGAGATAATCGTCTCCATGCTCCAAATCCATTTTAAAGCCATTTTTAAGGCATTTCGCGCATACATGAAATGAACACATTTTTCTCCAAAACTATAACAGATGCAAGCTTGTCCTGTTTGGTGGAGATGATATTTAATAAAATAAGTAGAAATCCACTAAAAGTTTTGTTTGGTTATCTTGCAATCCCGAGATAATCGTCTCCATGCTCCAAATCCATTTTAAAGCCATTTTTAAGGCATTTCGCGCATACATGAAATGAACACATTTTTCTCCAAAACTATAACAGATGCAAGCTTGTCCTGTTTGGTGGAGATGATATTTAATAAAATAAGTAGAAATCCACTAAAAGTTTTGTTTGGTTATCTTGCAATCCCGAGATAATCGTCTCCATGCTCCAAATCCATTTTAAAGCCATTTTTAAGGCATTTCGCGCATACATGAAATGAACACATTTTTCTCCAAAACTATAACAGATGCAAGCTTGTCCTGTTTGGTGGAGATGATATTTAATAAAATAAGTAGAAATCCACTAAAAGTTTTGTTTGGTTATCTTGCAATCCCGAGATAATCGTCTCCATGCTCCAAATCCATTTTAAAGCCATTTTTAAGGCATTTCGCGCATACATGAAATGAACACATTTTTCTCCAAAACTATAACAGATGCAAGCTTGTCCTGTTTGGTGGAGATGATATTTAATAAAATAAGTAGAAATCCACTAAAAGTTTTGTTTGGTTATCTTGCAATCCCGAGATAATCGTCTCCATGCTCCAAATCCATTTTAAAGCCATTTTTAAGGCATTTCGCGCATACATGAAATGAACACATTTTTCTCCAAAACTATAACAGATGCAAGCTTGTCCTGTTTGGTGGAGATGATATTTAATAAAATAAGTAGAAATCCACTAAAAGTTTTGTTTGGTTATCTTGCAATCCCGAGATAATCGTCTCCATGCTCCAAATCCATTTTAAAGCCATTTTTAAGGCATTTCGCGCATACATGAAATGAACACATTTTTCTCCAAAACTATAACAGATGCAAGCTTGTCCTGTTTGGTGGAGATGATATTTAATAAAATAAGTAGAAATCCACTAAAAGTTTTGTTTGGTTATCTTGCAATCCCGAGATAATCGTCTCCATGCTCCAAATCCATTTTAAAGCCATTTTTAAGGCATTTCGCGCATACATGAAATGAACACATTTTTCTCCAAAACTATAACAGATGCAAGCTTGTCCTGTTTGGTGGAGATGATATTTAATAAAATAAGTAGAAATCCACTAAAAGTTTTGTTTGGTTATCTTGCAATCCCGAGATAATCGTCTCCATGCTCCAAATCCATTTTAAAGCCATTTTTAAGGCATTTCGCGCATACATGAAATGAACACATTTTTCTCCAAAACTATAACAGATGCAAGCTTGTCCTGTTTGGTGGAGATGATATTTAATAAAATAAGTAGAAATCCACTAAAAGTTTTGTTTGGTTATCTTGCAATCCCGAGATAATCGTCTCCATGCTCCAAATCCATTTTAAAGCCATTTTTAAGGCATTTCGCGCATACATGAAATGAACACATTTTTCTCCAAAACTATAACAGATGCAAGCTTGTCCTGTTTGGTGGAGATGATATTTAATAAAATAAGTAGAAATCCACTAAAAGTTTTGTTTGGTTATCTTGCAATCCCGAGATAATCGTCTCCATGCTCCAAATCCATTTTAAAGCCATTTTTAAGGCATTTCGCGCATACATGAAATGAACACATTTTTCTCCAAAACTATAACAGATGCAAGCTTGTCCTGTTTGGTGGAGATGATATTTAATAAAATAAGTAGAAATCCACTAAAAGTTTTGTTTGGTTATCTTGCAATCCCGAGATAATCGTCTCCATGCTCCAAATCCATTTTAAAGCCATTTTTAAGGCATTTCGCGCATACATGAAATGAACACATTTTTCTCCAAAACTATAACAGATGCAAGCTTGTCCTGTTTGGTGGAGATGATATTTAATAAAATAAGTAGAAATCCACTAAAAGTTTTGTTTGGTTATCTTGCAATCCCGAGATAATCGTCTCCATGCTCCAAATCCATTTTAAAGCCATTTTTAAGGCATTTCGCGCATACATGAAATGAACACATTTTTCTCCAAAACTATAACAGATGCAAGCTTGTCCTGTTTGGTGGAGATGATATTTAATAAAATAAGTAGAAATCCACTAAAAGTTTTGTTTGGTTATCTTGCAATCCCGAGATAATCGTCTCCATGCTCCAAATCCATTTTAAAGCCATTTTTAAGGCATTTCGCGCATACATGAAATGAACACATTTTTCTCCAAAACTATAACAGATGCAAGCTTGTCCTGTTTGGTGGAGATGATATTTAATAAAATAAGTAGAAATCCACTAAAAGTTTTGTTTGGTTATCTTGCAATCCCGAGATAATCGTCTCCATGCTCCAAATCCATTTTAAAGCCATTTTTAAGGCATTTCGCGCATACATGAAATGAACACATTTTTCTCCAAAACTATAACAGATGCAAGCTTGTCCTGTTTGGTGGAGATGATATTTAATAAAATAAGTAGAAATCCACTAAAAGTTTTGTTTGGTTATCTTGCAATCCCGAGATAATCGTCTCCATGCTCCAAATCCATTTTAAAGCCATTTTTAAGGCATTTCGCGCATACATGAAATGAACACATTTTTCTCCAAAACTATAACAGATGCAAGCTTGTCCTGTTTGGTGGAGATGATATTTAATAAAATAAGTAGAAATCCACTAAAAGTTTTGTTTGGTTATCTTGCAATCCCGAGATAATCGTCTCCATGCTCCAAATCCATTTTAAAGCCATTTTTAAGGCATTTCGCGCATACATGAAATGAACACATTTTTCTCCAAAACTATAACAGATGCAAGCTTGTCCTGTTTGGTGGAGATGATATTTAATAAAATAAGTAGAAATCCACTAAAAGTTTTGTTTGGTTATCTTGCAATCCCGAGATAATCGTCTCCATGCTCCAAATCCATTTTAAAGCCATTTTTAAGGCATTTCGCGCATACATGAAATGAACACATTTTTCTCCAAAACTATAACAGATGCAAGCTTGTCCTGTTTGGTGGAGATGATATTTAATAAAATAAGTAGAAATCCACTAAAAGTTTTGTTTGGTTATCTTGCAATCCCGAGATAATCGTCTCCATGCTCCAAATCCTATTTTAAAGCCATTTTTAAGGCATTTCGCGCATACATGAAATGAACACATTTTTCTCCAAAACTATAACAGATGCAAGCTTGTCCTGTTTGGTGGAGATGATATTTAATAAAATAAGTAGAAATCCACTAAAAGTTTTGTTTGGTTATCTTGCAATCCCGAGATAATCGTCTCCATGCTCCAAATCCATTTTAAAGCCATTTTTAAGGCATTTCGCGCATACATGAAATGAACACATTTTTCTCCAAAACTATAACAGATGCAAGCTTGTCCTGTTTGGTGGAGATGATATTTAATAAAATAAGTAGAAATCCACTAAAAGTTTTGTTTGGTTATCTTGCAATCCCGAGATAATCGTCTCCATGCTCCAAATCCATTTTAAAGCCATTTTTAAGGCATTTCGCGCATACATGAAATGAACACATTTTTCTCCAAAACTATAACAGATGCAAGCTTGTCCTGTTTGGTGGAGATGATATTTAATAAAATAAGTAGAAATCCACTAAAAGTTTTGTTTGGTTATCTTGCAATCCCGAGATAATCGTCTCCATGCTCCAAATCCATTTTAAAGCCATTTTTAAGGCATTTCGCGCATACATGAAATGAACACATTTTTCTCCAAAACTATAACAGATGCAAGCTTGTCCTGTTTGGTGGAGATGATATTTAATAAAATAAGTAGAAATCCACTAAAAGTTTTGTTTAGTTATCTTGCAATCCCGAGATAATCGTCTCCATGCTCCAAATCCATTTTAAAGCCATTTTAAAGCATTTCGCGCATACATGAAATGAACACATTTTTCTCCAAAACTATAACAGATGCAAGCTTGTCCTGTTTGGTGGAGATGATATTTAATAAAATAAGTAGAAATCCACTAAAAGTTTTGTTTGGTTATCTTGCAATCCCGAGATAATCGTCTCCATGCCCCAAATCCATTTTAAAGCCATTTTTAAGGCATTTCGCGCATACATGAAATGAACACATTTTTCTCCAAAACTATAACAGATGCAAGCTTGTCCTGTTTGGTGGAGATGATATTTAATAAAATAAGTAGAAATCCACTAAAAGTTTTGTTTGGTTATCTTGCAATCCCGAGATAATCGTCTCCATGCTCCAAATCCATTTTAAAGCCATTTTTAAGGCATTTCGCGCATACATGAAATGAACACATTTTTCTCCAAAACTATAACAGATGCAAGCTTGTCCTGTTTGGTGGAGATGATATTTAATAAAATAAGTAGAAATCCACTAAAAGTTTTGTTTGGTTATCTTGCAATCCCGAGATAATCGTCTCCATGCTCCAAATCCATTTTAAAGCCATTTTTAAGGCATTTCGCGCATACATGAAATGAACACATTTTTCTCCAAAACTATAACAGATGCAAGCTTGTCCTGTTTGGTGGAGATGATATTTAATAAAATAAGTAGAAATCCACTAAAAGTTTTGTTTGGTTATCTTGCAATCCCGAGATAATCGTCTCCATGCTCCAAATTCATTTTAAAGCCATTTTTAAGGCATTTCGCGCATACATGAAATGAACACATTTTTCTCCAAAACTATAACAGATGCAAGCTTGTCCTGTTTGGTGGAGATGATATTTAATAAAATAAGTAGAAATCCACTAAAAGTTTTGTTTGGTTATCTTGCAATCCCGAGATAATCGTCTCCATGCTCCAAATCCATTTTAAAGCCATTTTTAAGGCATTTCGCGCATACATGAAATGAACACATTTTTCTCCAAAACTATAACAGATGCAAGCTTGTCCTGTTTGGTGGAGATGATATTTAATAAAATAAGTATGCGCGAAATGCCTTAAAAATGGCTTTAAAATGGATTTGGAGCATGGAGACGATTATCTCGGGATTGCAAGATAACCAAACAAAACTTTTAGTGGATTTCTACTTATTTTATTAAATATTATCTCCACCAAACAGGACAAGCTTGCATCTGTTATAGTTTTGGAGAAAAATGTGTTCATTTCATGTATGCGCGAAATGCCTTAAAAATGGCTTTAAAATGGATTTGGAGCATGGAGACGATTATCTCGGGATTGCAAGATAACCAAACAAAACTTTTAGTGGATTTCTACTTATTTTATTAAATATCATCTCCACCAAACAGGACAAGCTTGCATCTGTTATAGTTTTGGAGAAAAATGTGTTCATTTCATGTATGCGCGAAATGCCTTAAAAATGGCTTTAAAATAGATTTGGAGCATGGAGACGATTATCTCGGGATTGCAAGATAACCAAACAAAACTTTTAGTGGATTTCTACTTATTTTATTAAATATCATCTCCACCAAACAGGACAAGCTTGCATCTGTTATAGTTTTGGAGAAAAATGTGTTCATTTCATGTATGCGCGAAATGCCTTAAAAATGGCTTTAAAATGGATTTGGAGCATGGAGACGATTATCTCGGGATTGCAAGATAACCAAACAAAACTTTTAGTGGATTTCTACTTATTTTATTAAATATCATCTCCACCAAACAGGACAAGCTTGCATCTGTTATAGTTTTGGAGAAAAATGTGTTCATTTCATGTATGCGCGAAATGCCTTAAAAATGGCTTTAAAATGGATTTGGAGCATGGAGACGATTATCTCGGGATTGCAAGATAACCAAACAAAACTTTTAGTGGATTTCTACTTATTTTATTAAATATCATCTCCACCAAACAGGACAAGCTTGCTCTGTTATAGTTTTGGAGAAAAATGTGTTCATTTCATGTATGCGCGAAATGCCTTAAAAATGGCTTTAAAATGGATTTGGAGCATGGAGACGATTATCTCGGGATTGCAAGATAACCAAACAAAACTTTTAGTGGATTTCTACTTATTTTATTAAATATCATCTCCACCAAACAGGACAAGCTTGAGATCTGTTATAGTTTTGGAGAAAAATGTGTTCATTTCATGTATGCGCGAAATGCCTTAAAAATGGCTTTAAAATGGATTTGGAGCATGGAGACGATTATCTCGGGATTGCAAGATAACCAAACAAAACTTTTAGTGGATTTCTACTTATTTTATTAAATATCATCTCCACCAAACAGGACAAGCTTGCATCTGTTATAGTTTTGGAGAAAAATGTGTTCATTTCATGTATGCGCGAAATGCCTTAAAAATGGCTTTAAAATGGATTTGGAGCATGGAGACGATTATCTCGGGATTGCAAGATAACCAAACAAAACTTTTAGTGGATTTCTACTTATTTTATTAAATATCATCTCCACCAAACAGGACAAGCTTGCATCTGTTATAGTTTTGGAGAAAAATGTGTTCATTTCATGTATGCGCGAAATGCCTTAAAAATGGCTTTAAAATGGATTTGGAGCATGGAGACGATTATCTCGGGATTGCAAGATAACCAAACAAAACTTTTAGTGGATTTCTACTTATTTTATTAAATATCATCTCCACCAAACAGGACAAGCTTGCATCTGTTATAGTTTTGGAGAAAAATGTGTTCATTTCATGTATGCGCGAAATGCCTTAAAAATGGCTTTAAAATGGATTTGGAGCATGGAGACGATTATCTCGGGATTGCAAGATAACCAAACAAAACTTTTAGTGGATTTCTACTTATTTTATTAAATATCATCTCCACCAAACAGGACAAGCTTGCATCTGTTATAGTTTTGGAGAAAAATGTGTTCATTTCATGTATGCGCGAAATGCCTTAAAAATGGCTTTAAAATGGATTTGGAGCATGGAGACGATTATCTCGGGATTGCAAGATAACCAAACAAAACTTTTAGTGGATTTCTACTTATTTTATTAAATATCATCTCCACCAAACAGGACAAGCTTGCATCTGTTATAGTTTTGGAGAAAAATGTGTTCATTTCATGTATGCGCGAAATGCCTTAAAAATGGCTTTAAAATGGATTTGGAGCATGGAGACGATTATCTCGGGATTGCAAGATAACCAAACAAAACTTTTAGTGGATTTCTACTTATTTTATTAAATATCATCTCCACCAAACAGGACAAGCTTGCATCTGTTATAGTTTTGGAGAAAAATGTGTTCATTTCATGTATGCGCGAAATGCCTTAAAAATGGCTTTAAAATGGATTTGGAGCATGGAGACGATTATCTCGGGATTGCAAGATAACCAAACAAAACTTTTAGTGGATTTCTACTTATTTTATTAAATATCATCTCCACCAAACAGGACAAGCTTGCATCTGTTATAGTTTTGGAGAAAAATGTGTTCATTTCATGTATGCGCGAAATGCCTTAAAAATGGCTTTAAAATGGATTTGGAGCATGGAGACGATTATCTCGGGATTGCAAGATAACCAAACAAAACTTTTAGTGGATTTCTACTTATTTTATTAAATATCATCTCCACCAAACAGGACAAGCTTGCATCTGTTATAGTTTTGGAGAAAAATGTGTTCATTTCATGTATGCGCGAAATGCCTTAAAAATGGCTTTAAAATGGATTTGGAGCATGGAGACGATTATCTCGGGATTGCAAGATAACCAAACAAAACTTTTAGTGGATTTCTACTTATTTTATTAAATATCATCTCCACCAAACAGGACAAGCTTGCATCTGTTATAGTTTTGGAGAAAAATGTGTTCATTTCATGTATGCGCGAAATGCCTTAAAAATGGCTTTAAAATGGATTTGGAGCATGGAGACGATTATCTCGGGATTGCAAGATAACCAAACAAAACTTTTAGTGGATTTCTACTTATTTTATTAAATATCATCTCCACCAAACAGGACAAGCTTGCATCTGTTATAGTTTTGGAGAAAAATGTGTTCATTTCATGTATGCGCGAAATGCCTTAAAAATGGCTTTAAAATGGATTTGGAGCATGGAGACGATTATCTCGGGATTGCAAGATAACCAAACAAAACTTTTAGTGGATTTCTACTTATTTTATTAAATATCATCTCCACCAAACAGGACAAGCTTGCATCTGTTATAGTTTTGGAGAAAAATGTGTTCATTTCATGTATGCGCGAAATGCCTTAAAAATGGCTTTAAAATGGATTTGGAGCATGGAGACGATTATCTCGGGATTGCAAGATAACCAAACAAAACTTTTAGTGGATTTCTACTTATTTTATTAAATATCATCTCCACCAAACAGGACAAGCTTGCATCTGTTATAGTTTTGGAGAAAAATGTGTTCATTTCATGTATGCGCGAAATGCCTTAAAAATGGCTTTAAAATGGATTTGGAGCATGGAGACGATTATCTCGGGATTGCAAGATAACCAAACAAAACTTTTAGTGGATTTCTACTTATTTTATTAAATATCATCTCCACCAAACAGGACAAGCTTGCATCTGTTATAGTTTTGGAGAAAAATGTGTTCATTTCATGTATGCGCGAAATGCCTTAAAAATGGCTTTAAAATGGATTTGGAGCATGGAGACGATTATCTCGGGATTGCAAGATAACCAAACAAAACTTTTAGTGGATTTCTACTTATTTTATTAAATATCATCTCCACCAAACAGGACAAGCTTGCATCTGTTATAGTTTTGGAGAAAAATGTGTTCATTTCATGTATGCGCGAAATGCCTTAAAAATGGCTTTAAAATGGATTTGGAGCATGGAGACGATTATCTCGGGATTGCAAGATAACCAAACAAAACTTTTAGTGGATTTCTACTTATTTTATTAAATATCATCTCCACCAAACAGGACAAGCTTGCATCTGTTATAGTTTTGGAGAAAAATGTGTTCATTTCATGTATGCGCGAAATGCCTTAAAAATGGCTTTAAAATGGATTTGGAGCATGGAGACGATTATCTCGGGATTGCAAGATAACCAAACAAAACTTTTAGTGGATTTCTACTTATTTTATTAAATATCATCTCCACCAAACAGGACAAGCTTGCATCTGTTATAGTTTTGGAGAAAAATGTGTTCATTTCATGTATGCGCGAAATGCCTTAAAAATGGCTTTAAAATGGATTTGGAGCATGGAGACGATTATCTCGGGATTGCAAGATAACCAAACAAAACTTTTAGTGGATTTCTACTTATTTTATTAAATATCATCTCCACCAAACAGGACAAGCTTGCATCTGTTATAGTTTTGGAGAAAAATGTGTTCATTTCATGTATGCGCGAAATGCCTTAAAAATGGCTTTAAAATGGATTTGGAGCATGGAGACGATTATCTCGGGATTGCAAGATAACCAAACAAAACTTTTAGTGGATTTCTACTTATTTTATTAAATATCATCTCCACCAAACAGGACAAGCTTGCATCTGTTATAGTTTTGGAGAAAAATGTGTTCATTTCATGTATGCGCGAAATGCCTTAAAAATGGCTTTAAAATGGATTTGGAGCATGGAGACGATTATCTCGGGATTGCAAGATAACCAAACAAAACTTTTAGTGGATTTCTACTTATTTTATTAAATATCATCTCCACCAAACAGGACAAGCTTGCATCTGTTATAGTTTTGGAGAAAAATGTGTTCATTTCATGTATGCGCGAAATGCCTTAAAAATGGCTTTAAAATGGATTTGGAGCATGGAGACGATTATCTCGGGATTGCAAGATAACCAAACAAAACTTTTAGTGGATTTCTACTTATTTTATTAAATATCATCTCCACCAAACAGGACAAGCTTGCATCTGTTATAGTTTTGGAGAAAAATGTGTTCATTTCATGTATGCGCGAAATGCCTTAAAAATGGCTTTAAAATGGATTTGGAGCATGGAGACGATTATCTCGGGATTGCAAGATAACCAAACAAAACTTTTAGTGGATTTCTACTTATTTTATTAAATATCATCTCCACCAAACAGGACAAGCTTGCATCTGTTATAGTTTTGGAGAAAAATGTGTTCATTTCATGTATGCGCGAAATGCCTTAAAAATGGCTTTAAAATGGATTTGGAGCATGGAGACGATTATCTCGGGATTGCAAGATAACCAAACAAAACTTTTAGTGGATTTCTACTTATTTTATTAAATATCATCTCCACCAAACAGGACAAGCTTGCATCTGTTATAGTTTTGGAGAAAAATGTGTTCATTTCATGTATGCGCGAAATGCCTTAAAAATGGCTTTAAAATGGATTTGGAGCATGGAGACGATTATCTCGGGATTGCAAGATAACCAAACAAAACTTTTAGTGGATTTCTACTTATTTTATTAAATATCATCTCCACCAAACAGGACAAGCTTGCATCTGTTATAGTTTTGGAGAAAAATGTGTTCATTTCATGTATGCGCGAAATGCCTTAAAAATGGCTTTAAAATGGATTTGGAGCATGGAGACGATTATCTCGGGATTGCAAGATAACCAAACAAAACTTTTAGTGGATTTCTACTTATTTTATTAAATATCATCTCCACCAAACAGGACAAGCTTGCATCTGTTATAGTTTTGGAGAAAAATGTGTTCATTTCATGTATGCGCGAAATGCCTTAAAAATGGCTTTAAAATGGATTTGGAGCATGGAGACGATTATCTCGGGATTGCAAGATAACCAAACAAAACTTTTAGTGGATTTCTACTTATTTTATTAAATATCATCTCCACCAAACAGGACAAGCTTGCATCTGTTATAGTTTTGGAGAAAAATGTGTTCATTTCATGTATGCGCGAAATGCCTTAAAAATGGCTTTAAAATGGATTTGGAGCATGGAGACGATTATCTCGGGATTGCAAGATAACCAAACAAAACTTTTAGTGGATTTCTACTTATTTTATTAAATATCATCTCCACCAAACAGGACAAGCTTGCATCTGTTATAGTTTTGGAGAAAAATGTGTTCATTTCATGTATGCGCGAAATGCCTTAAAAATGGCTTTAAAATGGATTTGGAGCATGGAGACGATTATCTCGGGATTGCAAGATAACCAAACAAAACTTTTAGTGGATTTCTACTTATTTTATTAAATATCATCTCCACCAAACAGGACAAGCTTGCATCTGTTATAGTTTTGGAGAAAAATGTGTTCATTTCATGTATGCGCGAAATGCCTTAAAAATGGCTTTAAAATGGATTTGGAGCATGGAGACGATTATCTCGGGATTGCAAGATAACCAAACAAAACTTTTAGTGGATTTCTACTTATTTTATTAAATATCATCTCCACCAAACAGGACAAGCTTGCATCTGTTATAGTTTTGGAGAAAAATGTGTTCATTTCATGTATGCGCGAAATGCCTTAAAAATGGCTTTAAAATGGATTTGGAGCATGGAGACGATTATCTCGGGATTGCAAGATAACCAAACAAAACTTTTAGTGGATTTCTACTTATTTTATTAAATATCATCTCCACCAAACAGGACAAGCTTGCATCTGTTATAGTTTTGGAGAAAAATGTGTTCATTTCATGTATGCGCGAAATGCCTTAAAAATGGCTTTAAAATGGATTTGGAGCATGGAGACGATTATCTCGGGATTGCAAGATAACCAAACAAAACTTTTAGTGGATTTCTACTTATTTTATTAAATATCATCTCCACCAAACAGGACAAGCTTGCATCTGTTATAGTTTTGGAGAAAAATGTGTTCATTTCATGTATGCGCGAAATGCCTTAAAAATGGCTTTAAAATGGATTTGGAGCATGGAGACGATTATCTCGGGATTGCAAGATAACCAAACAAAACTTTTAGTGGATTTCTACTTATTTTATTAAATATCATCTCCACCAAACAGGACAAGCTTGCATCTGTTATAGTTTTGGAGAAAAATGTGTTCATTTCATGTATGCGCGAAATGCCTTAAAAATGGCTTTAAAATGGATTTGGAGCATGGAGACGATTATCTCGGGATTGCAAGATAACCAAACAAAACTTTTAGTGGATTTCTACTTATTTTATTAAATATCATCTCCACCAAACAGGACAAGCTTGCATCTGTTATAGTTTTGGAGAAAAATGTGTTCATTTCATGTATGCGCGAAATGCCTTAAAAATGGCTTTAAAATGGATTTGGAGCATGGAGACGATTATCTCGGGATTGCAAGATAACCAAACAAAACTTTTAGTGGATTTCTACTTATTTTATTAAATATCATCTCCACCAAACAGGACAAGCTTGCATCTGTTATAGTTTTGGAGAAAAATGTGTTCATTTCATGTATGCGCGAAATGCCTTAAAAATGGCTTTAAAATGGATTTGGAGCATGGAGACGATTATCTCGGGATTGCAAGATAACCAAACAAAACTTTTAGTGGATTTCTACTTATTTTATTAAATATCATCTCCACCAAACAGGACAAGCTTGCATCTGTTATAGTTTTGGAGAAAAATGTGTTCATTTCATGTATGCGCGAAATGCCTTAAAAATGGCTTTAAAATGGATTTGGAGCATGGAGACGATTATCTCGGGATTGCAAGATAACCAAACAAAACTTTTAGTGGATTTCTACTTATTTTATTAAATATCATCTCCACCAAACAGGACAAGCTTGCATCTGTTATAGTTTTGGAGAAAAATGTGTTCATTTCATGTATGCGCGAAATGCCTTAAAAATGGCTTTAAAATGGATTTGGAGCATGGAGACGATTATCTCGGGATTGCAAGATAACCAAACAAAACTTTTAGTGGATTTCTACTTATTTTATTAAATATCATCTCCACCAAACAGGACAAGCTTGCATCTGTTATAGTTTTGGAGAAAAATGTGTTCATTTCATGTATGCGCGAAATGCCTTAAAAATGGCTTTAAAATGGATTTGGAGCATGGAGACGATTATCTCGGGATTGCAAGATAACCAAACAAAACTTTTAGTGGATTTCTACTTATTTTATTAAATATCATCTCCACCAAACAGGACAAGCTTGCATCTGTTATAGTTTTGGAGAAAAATGTGTTCATTTCATGTATGCGCGAAATGCCTTAAAAATGGCTTTAAAATGGATTTGGAGCATGGAGACGATTATCTCGGGATTGCAAGATAACCAAACAAAACTTTTAGTGGATTTCTACTTATTTTATTAAATATCATCTCCACCAAACAGGACAAGCTTGCATCTGTTATAGTTTTGGAGAAAAATGTGTTCATTTCATGTATGCGCGAAATGCCTTAAAAATGGCTTTAAAATGGATTTGGAGCATGGAGACGATTATCTCGGGATTGCAAGATAACCAAACAAAACTTTTAGTGGATTTCTACTTATTTTATTAAATATCATCTCCACCAAACAGGACAAGCTTGCATCTGTTATAGTTTTGGAGAAAAATGTGTTCATTTCATGTATGCGCGAAATGCCTTAAAAATGGCTTTAAAATGGATTTGGAGCATGGAGACGATTATCTCGGGATTGCAAGATAACCAAACAAAACTTTTAGTGGATTTCTACTTATTTTATTAAATATCATCTCCACCAAACAGGACAAGCTTGCATCTGTTATAGTTTTGGAGAAAAATGTGTTCATTTCATGTATGCGCGAAATGCCTTAAAAATGGCTTTAAAATGGATTTGGAGCATGGAGACGATTATCTCGGGATTGCAAGATAACCAAACAAAACTTTTAGTGGATTTCTACTTATTTTATTAAATATCATCTCCACCAAACAGGACAAGCTTGCATCTGTTATAGTTTTGGAGAAAAATGTGTTCATTTCATGTATGCGCGAAATGCCTTAAAAATGGCTTTAAAATGGATTTGGAGCATGGAGACGATTATCTCGGGATTGCAAGATAACCAAACAAAACTTTTAGTGGATTTCTACTTATTTTATTAAATATCATCTCCACCAAACAGGACAAGCTTGCATCTGTTATAGTTTTGGAGAAAAATGTGTTCATTTCATGTATGCGCGAAATGCCTTAAAAATGGCTTTAAAATGGATTTGGAGCATGGAGACGATTATCTCGGGATTGCAAGATAACCAAACAAAACTTTTAGTGGATTTCTACTTATTTTATTAAATATCATCTCCACCAAACAGGACAAGCTTGCATCTGTTATAGTTTTGGAGAAAAATGTGTTCATTTCATGTATGCGCGAAATGCCTTAAAAATGGCTTTAAAATGGATTTGGAGCATGGAGACGATTATCTCGGGATTGCAAGATAACCAAACAAAACTTTTAGTGGATTTCTACTTATTTTATTAAATATCATCTCCACCAAACAGGACAAGCTTGCATCTGTTATAGTTTTGGAGAAAAATGTGTTCATTTCATGTATGCGCGAAATGCCTTAAAAATGGCTTTAAAATGGATTTGGAGCATGGAGACGATTATCTCGGGATTGCAAGATAACCAAACAAAACTTTTAGTGGATTTCTACTTATTTTATTAAATATCATCTCCACCAAACAGGACAAGCTTGCATCTGTTATAGTTTTGGAGAAAAATGTGTTCATTTCATGTATGCGCGAAATGCCTTAAAAATGGCTTTAAAATGGATTTGGAGCATGGAGACGATTATCTCGGGATTGCAAGATAACCAAACAAAACTTTTAGTGGATTTCTACTTATTTTATTAAATATCATCTCCACCAAACAGGACAAGCTTGCATCTGTTATAGTTTTGGAGAAAAATGTGTTCATTTCATGTATGCGCGAAATGCCTTAAAAATGGCTTTAAAATGGATTTGGAGCATGGAGACGATTATCTCGGGATTGCAAGATAACCAAACAAAACTTTTAGTGGATTTCTACTTATTTTATTAAATATCATCTCCACCAAACAGGACAAGCTTGCATCTGTTATAGTTTTGGAGAAAAATGTGTTCATTTCATGTATGCGCGAAATGCCTTAAAAATGGCTTTAAAATGGATTTGGAGCATGGAGACGATTATCTCGGGATTGCAAGATAACCAAACAAAACTTTTAGTGGATTTCTACTTATTTTATTAAATATCATCTCCACCAAACAGGACAAGCTTGCATCTGTTATAGTTTTGGAGAAAAATGTGTTCATTTCATGTATGCGCGAAATGCCTTAAAAATGGCTTTAAAATGGATTTGGAGCATGGAGACGATTATCTCGGGATTGCAAGATAACCAAACAAAACTTTTAGTGGATTTCTACTTATTTTATTAAATATCATCTCCACCAAACAGGACAAGCTTGCATCTGTTATAGTTTTGGAGAAAAATGTGTTCATTTCATGTATGCGCGAAATGCCTTAAAAATGGCTTTAAAATGGATTTGGAGCATGGAGACGATTATCTCGGGATTGCAAGATAACCAAACAAAACTTTTAGTGGATTTCTACTTATTTTATTAAATATCATCTCCACCAAACAGGACAAGCTTGCATCTGTTATAGTTTTGGAGAAAAATGTGTTCATTTCATGTATGCGCGAAATGCCTTAAAAATGGCTTTAAAATGGATTTGGAGCATGGAGACGATTATCTCGGGATTGCAAGATAACCAAACAAAACTTTTAGTGGATTTCTACTTATTTTATTAAATATCATCTCCACCAAACAGGACAAGCTTGCATCTGTTATAGTTTTGGAGAAAAATGTGTTCATTTCATGTATGCGCGAAATGCCTTAAAAATGGCTTTAAAATGGATTTGGAGCATGGAGACGATTATCTCGGGATTGCAAGATAACCAAACAAAACTTTTAGTGGATTTCTACTTATTTTATTAAATATCATCTCCACCAAACAGGACAAGCTTGCATCTGTTATAGTTTTGGAGAAAAATGTGTTCATTTCATGTATGCGCGAAATGCCTTAAAAATGGCTTTAAAATGGATTTGGAGCATGGAGACGATTATCTCGGGATTGCAAGATAACCAAACAAAACTTTTAGTGGATTTCTACTTATTTTATTAAATATCATCTCCACCAAACAGGACAAGCTTGCATCTGTTATAGTTTTGGAGAAAAATGTGTTCATTTCATGTATGCGCGAAATGCCTTAAAAATGGCTTTAAAATGGATTTGGAGCATGGAGACGATTATCTCGGGATTGCAAGATAACCAAACAAAACTTTTAGTGGATTTCTACTTATTTTATTAAATATCATCTCCACCAAACAGGACAAGCTTGCATCTGTTATAGTTTTGGAGAAAAATGTGTTCATTTCATGTATGCGCGAAATGCCTTAAAAATGGCTTTAAAATGGATTTGGAGCATGGAGACGATTATCTCGGGATTGCAAGATAACCAAACAAAACTTTTAGTGGATTTCTACTTATTTTATTAAATATCATCTCCACCAAACAGGACAAGCTTGCATCTGTTATAGTTTTGGAGAAAAATGTGTTCATTTCATGTATGCGCGAAATGCCTTAAAAATGGCTTTAAAATGGATTTGGAGCATGGAGACGATTATCTCGGGATTGCAAGATAACCAAACAAAACTTTTAGTGGATTTCTACTTATTTTATTAAATATCATCTCCACCAAACAGGACAAGCTTGCATCTGTTATAGTTTTGGAGAAAAATGTGTTCATTTCATGTATGCGCGAAATGCCTTAAAAATGGCTTTAAAATGGATTTGGAGCATGGAGACGATTATCTCGGGATTGCAAGATAACCAAACAAAACTTTTAGTGGATTTCTACTTATTTTATTAAATATCATCTCCACCAAACAGGACAAGCTTGCATCTGTTATAGTTTTGGAGAAAAATGTGTTCATTTCATGTATGCGCGAAATGCCTTAAAAATGGCTTTAAAATGGATTTGGAGCATGGAGACGATTATCTCGGGATTGCAAGATAACCAAACAAAACTTTTAGTGGATTTCTACTTATTTTATTAAATATCATCTCCACCAAACAGGACAAGCTTGCATCTGTTATAGTTTTGGAGAAAAATGTGTTCATTTCATGTATGCGCGAAATGCCTTAAAAATGGCTTTAAAATGGATTTGGAGCATGGAGACGATTATCTCGGGATTGCAAGATAACCAAACAAAACTTTTAGTGGATTTCTACTTATTTTATTAAATATCATCTCCACCAAACAGGACAAGCTTGCATCTGTTATAGTTTTGGAGAAAAATGTGTTCATTTCATGTATGCGCGAAATGCCTTAAAAATGGCTTTAAAATGGATTTGGAGCATGGAGACGATTATCTCGGGATTGCAAGATAACCAAACAAAACTTTTAGTGGATTTCTACTTATTTTATTAAATATCATCTCCACCAAACAGGACAAGCTTGCATCTGTTATAGTTTTGGAGAAAAATGTGTTCATTTCATGTATGCGCGAAATGCCTTAAAAATGGCTTTAAAATGGATTTGGAGCATGGAGACGATTATCTCGGGATTGCAAGATAACCAAACAAAACTTTTAGTGGATTTCTACTTATTTTATTAAATATCATCTCCACCAAACAGGACAAGCTTGCATCTGTTATAGTTTTGGAGAAAAATGTGTTCATTTCATGTATGCGCGAAATGCCTTAAAAATGGCTTTAAAATGGATTTGGAGCATGGAGACGATTATCTCGGGATTGCAAGATAACCAAACAAAACTTTTAGTGGATTTCTACTTATTTTATTAAATATCATCTCCACCAAACAGGACAAGCTTGCATCTGTTATAGTTTTGGAGAAAAATGTGTTCATTTCATGTATGCGCGAAATGCCTTAAAAATGGCTTTAAAATGGATTTGGAGCATGGAGACGATTATCTCGGGATTGCAAGATAACCAAACAAAACTTTTAGTGGATTTCTACTTATTTTATTAAATATCATCTCCACCAAACAGGACAAGCTTGCATCTGTTATAGTTTTGGAGAAAAATGTGTTCATTTCATGTATGCGCGAAATGCCTTAAAAATGGCTTTAAAATGGATTTGGAGCATGGAGACGATTATCTCGGGATTGCAAGATAACCAAACAAAACTTTTAGTGGATTTCTACTTATTTTATTAAATATCATCTCCACCAAACAGGACAAGCTTGCATCTGTTATAGTTTTGGAGAAAAATGTGTTCATTTCATGTATGCGCGAAATGCCTTAAAAATGGCTTTAAAATGGATTTGGAGCATGGAGACGATTATCTCGGGATTGCAAGATAACCAAACAAAACTTTTAGTGGATTTCTACTTATTTTATTAAATATCATCTCCACCAAACAGGACAAGCTTGCATCTGTTATAGTTTTGGAGAAAAATGTGTTCATTTCATGTATGCGCGAAATGCCTTAAAAATGGCTTTAAAATGGATTTGGAGCATGGAGACGATTATCTCGGGATTGCAAGATAACCAAACAAAACTTTTAGTGGATTTCTACTTATTTTATTAAATATCATCTCCACCAAACAGGACAAGCTTGCATCTGTTATAGTTTTGGAGAAAAATGTGTTCATTTCATGTATGCGCGAAATGCCTTAAAAATGGCTTTAAAATGGATTTGGAGCATGGAGACGATTATCTCGGGATTGCAAGATAACCAAACAAAACTTTTAGTGGATTTCTACTTATTTTATTAAATATCATCTCCACCAAACAGGACAAGCTTGCATCTGTTATAGTTTTGGAGAAAAATGTGTTCATTTCATGTATGCGCGAAATGCCTTAAAAATGGCTTTAAAATGGATTTGGAGCATGGAGACGATTATCTCGGGATTGCAAGATAACCAAACAAAACTTTTAGTGGATTTCTACTTATTTTATTAAATATCATCTCCACCAAACAGGACAAGCTTGCATCTGTTATAGTTTTGGAGAAAAATGTGTTCATTTCATGTATGCGCGAAATGCCTTAAAAATGGCTTTAAAATGGATTTGGAGCATGGAGACGATTATCTCGGGATTGCAAGATAACCAAACAAAACTTTTAGTGGATTTCTACTTATTTTATTAAATATCATCTCCACCAAACAGGACAAGCTTGCATCTGTTATAGTTTTGGAGAAAAATGTGTTCATTTCATGTATGCGCGAAATGCCTTAAAAATGGCTTTAAAATGGATTTGGAGCATGGAGACGATTATCTCGGGATTGCAAGATAACCAAACAAAACTTTTAGTGGATTTCTACTTATTTTATTAAATATCATCTCCACCAAACAGGACAAGCTTGCATCTGTTATAGTTTTGGAGAAAAATGTGTTCATTTCATGTATGCGCGAAATGCCTTAAAAATGGCTTTAAAATGGATTTGGAGCATGGAGACGATTATCTCGGGATTGCAAGATAACCAAACAAAACTTTTAGTGGATTTCTACTTATTTTATTAAATATCATCTCCACCAAACAGGACAAGCTTGCATCTGTTATAGTTTTGGAGAAAAATGTGTTCATTTCATGTATGCGCGAAATGCCTTAAAAATGGCTTTAAAATGGATTTGGAGCATGGAGACGATTATCTCGGGATTGCAAGATAACCAAACAAAACTTTTAGTGGATTTCTACTTATTTTATTAAATATCATCTCCACCAAACAGGACAAGCTTGCATCTGTTATAGTTTTGGAGAAAAATGTGTTCATTTCATGTATGCGCGAAATGCCTTAAAAATGGCTTTAAAATGGATTTGGAGCATGGAGACGATTATCTCGGGATTGCAAGATAACCAAACAAAACTTTTAGTGGATTTCTACTTATTTTATTAAATATCATCTCCACCAAACAGGACAAGCTTGCATCTGTTATAGTTTTGGAGAAAAATGTGTTCATTTCATGTATGCGCGAAATGCCTTAAAAATGGCTTTAAAATGGATTTGGAGCATGGAGACGATTATCTCGGGATTGCAAGATAACCAAACAAAACTTTTAGTGGATTTCTACTTATTTTATTAAATATCATCTCCACCAAACAGGACAAGCTTGCATCTGTTATAGTTTTGGAGAAAAATGTGTTCATTTCATGTATGCGCGAAATGCCTTAAAAATGGCTTTAAAATGGATTTGGAGCATGGAGACGATTATCTCGGGATTGCAAGATAACCAAACAAAACTTTTAGTGGATTTCTACTTATTTTATTAAATATCATCTCCACCAAACAGGACAAGCTTGCATCTGTTATAGTTTTGGAGAAAAATGTGTTCATTTCATGTATGCGCGAAATGCCTTAAAAATGGCTTTAAAATGGATTTGGAGCATGGAGACGATTATCTCGGGATTGCAAGATAACCAAACAAAACTTTTAGTGGATTTCTACTTATTTTATTAAATATCATCTCCACCAAACAGGACAAGCTTGCATCTGTTATAGTTTTGGAGAAAAATGTGTTCATTTCATGTATGCGCGAAATGCCTTAAAAATGGCTTTAAAATGGATTTGGAGCATGGAGACGATTATCTCGGGATTGCAAGATAACCAAACAAAACTTTTAGTGGATTTCTACTTATTTTATTAAATATCATCTCCACCAAACAGGACAAGCTTGCATCTGTTATAGTTTTGGAGAAAAATGTGTTCATTTCATGTATGCGCGAAATGCCTTAAAAATGGCTTTAAAATGGATTTGGAGCATGGAGACGATTATCTCGGGATTGCAAGATAACCAAACAAAACTTTTAGTGGATTTCTACTTATTTTATTAAATATCATCTCCACCAAACAGGACAAGCTTGCATCTGTTATAGTTTTGGAGAAAAATGTGTTCATTTCATGTATGCGCGAAATGCCTTAAAAATGGCTTTAAAATGGATTTGGAGCATGGAGACGATTATCTCGGGATTGCAAGATAACCAAACAAAACTTTTAGTGGATTTCTACTTATTTTATTAAATATCATCTCCACCAAACAGGACAAGCTTGCATCTGTTATAGTTTTGGAGAAAAATGTGTTCATTTCATGTATGCGCGAAATGCCTTAAAAATGGCTTTAAAATGGATTTGGAGCATGGAGACGATTATCTCGGGATTGCAAGATAACCAAACAAAACTTTTAGTGGATTTCTACTTATTTTATTAAATATCATCTCCACCAAACAGGACAAGCTTGCATCTGTTATAGTTTTGGAGAAAAATGTGTTCATTTCATGTATGCGCGAAATGCCTTAAAAATGGCTTTAAAATGGATTTGGAGCATGGAGACGATTATCTCGGGATTGCAAGATAACCAAACAAAACTTTTAGTGGATTTCTACTTATTTTATTAAATATCATCTCCACCAAACAGGACAAGCTTGCATCTGTTATAGTTTTGGAGAAAAATGTGTTCATTTCATGTATGCGCGAAATGCCTTAAAAATGGCTTTAAAATGGATTTGGAGCATGGAGACGATTATCTCGGGATTGCAAGATAACCAAACAAAACTTTTAGTGGATTTCTACTTATTTTATTAAATATCATCTCCACCAAACAGGACAAGCTTGCATCTGTTATAGTTTTGGAGAAAAATGTGTTCATTTCATGTATGCGCGAAATGCCTTAAAAATGGCTTTAAAATGGATTTGGAGCATGGAGACGATTATCTCGGGATTGCAAGATAACCAAACAAAACTTTTAGTGGATTTCTACTTATTTTATTAAATATCATCTCCACCAAACAGGACAAGCTTGCATCTGTTATAGTTTTGGAGAAAAATGTGTTCATTTCATGTATGCGCGAAATGCCTTAAAAATGGCTTTAAAATGGATTTGGAGCATGGAGACGATTATCTCGGGATTGCAAGATAACCAAACAAAACTTTTAGTGGATTTCTACTTATTTTATTAAATATCATCTCCACCAAACAGGACAAGCTTGCATCTGTTATAGTTTTGGAGAAAAATGTGTTCATTTCATGTATGCGCGAAATGCCTTAAAAATGGCTTTAAAATGGATTTGGAGCATGGAGACGATTATCTCGGGATTGCAAGATAACCAAACAAAACTTTTAGTGGATTTCTACTTATTTTATTAAATATCATCTCCACCAAACAGGACAAGCTTGCATCTGTTATAGTTTTGGAGAAAAATGTGTTCATTTCATGTATGCGCGAAATGCCTTAAAAATGGCTTTAAAATGGATTTGGAGCATGGAGACGATTATCTCGGGATTGCAAGATAACCAAACAAAACTTTTAGTGGATTTCTACTTATTTTATTAAATATCATCTCCACCAAACAGGACAAGCTTGCATCTGTTATAGTTTTGGAGAAAAATGTGTTCATTTCATGTATGCGCGAAATGCCTTAAAAATGGCTTTAAAATGGATTTGGAGCATGGAGACGATTATCTCGGGATTGCAAGATAACCAAACAAAACTTTTAGTGGATTTCTACTTATTTTATTAAATATCATCTCCACCAAACAGGACAAGCTTGCATCTGTTATAGTTTTGGAGAAAAATGTGTTCATTTCATGTATGCGCGAAATGCCTTAAAAATGGCTTTAAAATGGATTTGGAGCATGGAGACGATTATCTCGGGATTGCAAGATAACCAAACAAAACTTTTAGTGGATTTCTACTTATTTTATTAAATATCATCTCCACCAAACAGGACAAGCTTGCATCTGTTATAGTTTTGGAGAAAAATGTGTTCATTTCATGTATGCGCGAAATGCCTTAAAAATGGCTTTAAAATGGATTTGGAGCATGGAGACGATTATCTCGGGATTGCAAGATAACCAAACAAAACTTTTAGTGGATTTCTACTTATTTTATTAAATATCATCTCCACCAAACAGGACAAGCTTGCATCTGTTATAGTTTTGGAGAAAAATGTGTTCATTTCATGTATGCGCGAAATGCCTTAAAAATGGCTTTAAAATGGATTTGGAGCATGGAGACGATTATCTCGGGATTGCAAGATAACCAAACAAAACTTTTAGTGGATTTCTACTTATTTTATTAAATATCATCTCCACCAAACAGGACAAGCTTGCATCTGTTATAGTTTTGGAGAAAAATGTGTTCATTTCATGTATGCGCGAAATGCCTTAAAAATGGCTTTAAAATGGATTTGGAGCATGGAGACGATTATCTCGGGATTGCAAGATAACCAAACAAAACTTTTAGTGGATTTCTACTTATTTTATTAAATATCATCTCCACCAAACAGGACAAGCTTGCATCTGTTATAGTTTTGGAGAAAAATGTGTTCATTTCATGTATGCGCGAAATGCCTTAAAAATGGCTTTAAAATGGATTTGGAGCATGGAGACGATTATCTCGGGATTGCAAGATAACCAAACAAAACTTTTAGTGGATTTCTACTTATTTTATTAAATATCATCTCCACCAAACAGGACAAGCTTGCATCTGTTATAGTTTTGGAGAAAAATGTGTTCATTTCATGTATGCGCGAAATGCCTTAAAAATGGCTTTAAAATGGATTTGGAGCATGGAGACGATTATCTCGGGATTGCAAGATAACCAAACAAAACTTTTAGTGGATTTCTACTTATTTTATTAAATATCATCTCCACCAAACAGGACAAGCTTGCATCTGTTATAGTTTTGGAGAAAAATGTGTTCATTTCATGTATGCGCGAAATGCCTTAAAAATGGCTTTAAAATGGATTTGGAGCATGGAGACGATTATCTCGGGATTGCAAGATAACCAAACAAAACTTTTAGTGGATTTCTACTTATTTTATTAAATGATCATCTCCACCAAACAGGACAAGCTTGCATCTGTTATAGTTTTGGAGAAAAATGTGTTCATTTCATGTATGCGCGAAATGCCTTAAAAATGGCTTTAAAATGGATTTGGAGCATGGAGACGATTATCTCGGGATTGCAAGATAACCAAACAAAACTTTTAGTGGATTTCTACTTATTTTATTAAATATCATCTCCACCAAACAGGACAAGCTTGCATCTGTTATAGTTTTGGAGAAAAATGTGTTCATTTCATGTATGCGCGAAATGCCTTAAAAATGGCTTTAAAATGGATTTGGAGCATGGAGACGATTATCTCGGGATTGCAAGATAACCAAACAAAACTTTTAGTGGATTTCTACTTATTTTATTAAATATCATCTCCACCAAACAGGACAAGCTTGCATCTGTTATAGTTTTGGAGAAAAATGTGTTCATTTCATGTATGCGCGAAATGCCTTAAAAATGGCTTTAAAATGGATTTGGAGCATGGAGACGATTATCTCGGGATTGCAAGATAACCAAACAAAACTTTTAGTGGATTTCTACTTATTTTATTAAATATCATCTCCACCAAACAGGACAAGCTTGCATCTGTTATAGTTTTGGAGAAAAATGTGTTCATTTCATGTATGCGCGAAATGCCTTAAAAATGGCTTTAAAATGGATTTGGAGCATGGAGACGATTATCTCGGGATTGCAAGATAACCAAACAAAACTTTTAGTGGATTTCTACTTATTTTATTAAATATCATCTCCACCAAACAGGACAAGCTTGCATCTGTTATAGTTTTGGAGAAAAATGTGTTCATTTCATGTATGCGCGAAATGCCTTAAAAATGGCTTTAAAATGGATTTGGAGCATGGAGACGATTATCTCGGGATTGCAAGATAACCAAACAAAACTTTTAGTGGATTTCTACTTATTTTATTAAATATCATCTCCACCAAACAGGACAAGCTTGCATCTGTTATAGTTTTGGAGAAAAATGTGTTCATTTCATGTATGCGCGAAATGCCTTAAAAATGGCTTTAAAATGGATTTGGAGCATGGAGACGATTATCTCGGGATTGCAAGATAACCAAACAAAACTTTTAGTGGATTTCTACTTATTTTATTAAATATCATCTCCACCAAACAGGACAAGCTTGCATCTGTTATAGTTTTGGAGAAAAATGTGTTCATTTCATGTATGCGCGAAATGCCTTAAAAATGGCTTTAAAATGGATTTGGAGCATGGAGACGATTATCTCGGGATTGCAAGATAACCAAACAAAACTTTTAGTGGATTTCTACTTATTTTATTAAATATCATCTCCACCAAACAGGACAAGCTTGCATCTGTTATAGTTTTGGAGAAAAATGTGTTCATTTCATGTATGCGCGAAATGCCTTAAAAATGGCTTTAAAATGGATTTGGAGCATGGAGACGATTATCTCGGGATTGCAAGATAACCAAACAAAACTTTTAGTGGATTTCTACTTATTTTATTAAATATCATCTCCACCAAACAGGACAAGCTTGCATCTGTTATAGTTTTGGAGAAAAATGTGTTCATTTCATGTATGCGCGAAATGCCTTAAAAATGGCTTTAAAATGGATTTGGAGCATGGAGACGATTATCTCGGGATTGCAAGATAACCAAACAAAACTTTTAGTGGATTTCTACTTATTTTATTAAATATCATCTCCACCAAACAGGACAAGCTTGCATCTGTTATAGTTTTGGAGAAAAATGTGTTCATTTCATGTATGCGCGAAATGCCTTAAAAATGGCTTTAAAATGGATTTGGAGCATGGAGACGATTATCTCGGGATTGCAAGATAACCAAACAAAACTTTTAGTGGATTTCTACTTATTTTATTAAATATCATCTCCACCAAACAGGACAAGCTTGCATCTGTTATAGTTTTGGAGAAAAATGTGTTCATTTCATGTATGCGCGAAATGCCTTAAAAATGGCTTTAAAATGGATTTGGAGCATGGAGACGATTATCTCGGGATTGCAAGATAACCAAACAAAACTTTTAGTGGATTTCTACTTATTTTATTAAATATCATCTCCACCAAACAGGACAAGCTTGCATCTGTTATAGTTTTGGAGAAAAATGTGTTCATTTCATGTATGCGCGAAATGCCTTAAAAATGGCTTTAAAATGGATTTGGAGCATGGAGACGATTATCTCGGGATTGCAAGATAACCAAACAAAACTTTTAGTGGATTTCTACTTATTTTATTAAATATCATCTCCACCAAACAGGACAAGCTTGCATCTGTTATAGTTTTGGAGAAAAATGTGTTCATTTCATGTATGCGCGAAATGCCTTAAAAATGGCTTTAAAATGGATTTGGAGCATGGAGACGATTATCTCGGGATTGCAAGATAACCAAACAAAACTTTTAGTGGATTTCTACTTATTTTATTAAATATCATCTCCACCAAACAGGACAAGCTTGCATCTGTTATAGTTTTGGAGAAAAATGTGTTCATTTCATGTATGCGCGAAATGCCTTAAAAATGGCTTTAAAATGGATTTGGAGCATGGAGACGATTATCTCGGGATTGCAAGATAACCAAACAAAACTTTTAGTGGATTTCTACTTATTTTATTAAATATCATCTCCACCAAACAGGACAAGCTTGCATCTGTTATAGTTTTGGAGAAAAATGTGTTCATTTCATGTATGCGCGAAATGCCTTAAAAATGGCTTTAAAATGGATTTGGAGCATGGAGACGATTATCTCGGGATTGCAAGATAACCAAACAAAACTTTTAGTGGATTTCTACTTATTTTATTAAATATCATCTCCACCAAACAGGACAAGCTTGCATCTGTTATAGTTTTGGAGAAAAATGTGTTCATTTCATGTATGCGCGAAATGCCTTAAAAATGGCTTTAAAATGGATTTGGAGCATGGAGACGATTATCTCGGGATTGCAAGATAACCAAACAAAACTTTTAGTGGATTTCTACTTATTTTATTAAATATCATCTCCACCAAACAGGACAAGCTTGCATCTGTTATAGTTTTGGAGAAAAATGTGTTCATTTCATGTATGCGCGAAATGCCTTAAAAATGGCTTTAAAATGGATTTGGAGCATGGAGACGATTATCTCGGGATTGCAAGATAACCAAACAAAACTTTTAGTGGATTTCTACTTATTTTATTAAATATCATCTCCACCAAACAGGACAAGCTTGCATCTGTTATAGTTTTGGAGAAAAATGTGTTCATTTCATGTATGCGCGAAATGCCTTAAAAATGGCTTTAAAATGGATTTGGAGCATGGAGACGATTATCTCGGGATTGCAAGATAACCAAACAAAACTTTTAGTGGATTTCTACTTATTTTATTAAATATCATCTCCACCAAACAGGACAAGCTTGCATCTGTTATAGTTTTGGAGAAAAATGTGTTCATTTCATGTATGCGCGAAATGCCTTAAAAATGGCTTTAAAATGGATTTGGAGCATGGAGACGATTATCTCGGGATTGCAAGATAACCAAACAAAACTTTTAGTGGATTTCTACTTATTTTATTAAATATCATCTCCACCAAACAGGACAAGCTTGCATCTGTTATAGTTTTGGAGAAAAATGTGTTCATTTCATGTATGCGCGAAATGCCTTAAAAATGGCTTTAAAATGGATTTGGAGCATGGAGACGATTATCTCGGGATTGCAAGATAACCAAACAAAACTTTTAGTGGATTTCTACTTATTTTATTAAATATCATCTCCACCAAACAGGACAAGCTTGCATCTGTTATAGTTTTGGAGAAAAATGTGTTCATTTCATGTATGCGCGAAATGCCTTAAAAATGGCTTTAAAATGGATTTGGAGCATGGAGACGATTATCTCGGGATTGCAAGATAACCAAACAAAACTTTTAGTGGATTTCTACTTATTTTATTAAATATCATCTCCACCAAACAGGACAAGCTTGCATCTGTTATAGTTTTGGAGAAAAATGTGTTCATTTCATGTATGCGCGAAATGCCTTAAAAATGGCTTTAAAATGGATTTGGAGCATGGAGACGATTATCTCGGGATTGCAAGATAACCAAACAAAACTTTTAGTGGATTTCTACTTATTTTATTAAATATCATCTCCACCAAACAGGACAAGCTTGCATCTGTTATAGTTTTGGAGAAAAATGTGTTCATTTCATGTATGCGCGAAATGCCTTAAAAATGGCTTTAAAATGGATTTGGAGCATGGAGACGATTATCTCGGGATTGCAAGATAACCAAACAAAACTTTTAGTGGATTTCTACTTATTTTATTAAATATCATCTCCACCAAACAGGACAAGCTTGCATCTGTTATAGTTTTGGAGAAAAATGTGTTCATTTCATGTATGCGCGAAATGCCTTAAAAATGGCTTTAAAATGGATTTGGAGCATGGAGACGATTATCTCGGGATTGCAAGATAACCAAACAAAACTTTTAGTGGATTTCTACTTATTTTATTAAATATCATCTCCACCAAACAGGACAAGCTTGCATCTGTTATAGTTTTGGAGAAAAATGTGTTCATTTCATGTATGCGCGAAATGCCTTAAAAATGGCTTTAAAATGGATTTGGAGCATGGAGACGATTATCTCGGGATTGCAAGATAACCAAACAAAACTTTTAGTGGATTTCTACTTATTTTATTAAATATCATCTCCACCAAACAGGACAAGCTTGCATCTGTTATAGTTTTGGAGAAAAATGTGTTCATTTCATGTATGCGCGAAATGCCTTAAAAATGGCTTTAAAATGGATTTGGAGCATGGAGACGATTATCTCGGGATTGCAAGATAACCAAACAAAACTTTTAGTGGATTTCTACTTATTTTATTAAATATCATCTCCACCAAACAGGACAAGCTTGCATCTGTTATAGTTTTGGAGAAAAATGTGTTCATTTCATGTATGCGCGAAATGCCTTAAAAATGGCTTTAAAATGGATTTGGAGCATGGAGACGATTATCTCGGGATTGCAAGATAACCAAACAAAACTTTTAGTGGATTTCTACTTATTTTATTAAATATCATCTCCACCAAACAGGACAAGCTTGCATCTGTTATAGTTTTGGAGAAAAATGTGTTCATTTCATGTATGCGCGAAATGCCTTAAAAATGGCTTTAAAATGGATTTGGAGCATGGAGACGATTATCTCGGGATTGCAAGATAACCAAACAAAACTTTTAGTGGATTTCTACTTATTTTATTAAATATCATCTCCACCAAACAGGACAAGCTTGCATCTGTTATAGTTTTGGAGAAAAATGTGTTCATTTCATGTATGCGCGAAATGCCTTAAAAATGGCTTTAAAATGGATTTGGAGCATGGAGACGATTATCTCGGGATTGCAAGATAACCAAACAAAACTTTTAGTGGATTTCTACTTATTTTATTAAATATCATCTCCACCAAACAGGACAAGCTTGCATCTGTTATAGTTTTGGAGAAAAATGTGTTCATTTCATGTATGCGCGAAATGCCTTAAAAATGGCTTTAAAATGGATTTGGAGCATGGAGACGATTATCTCGGGATTGCAAGATAACCAAACAAAACTTTTAGTGGATTTCTACTTATTTTATTAAATATCATCTCCACCAAACAGGACAAGCTTGCATCTGTTATAGTTTTGGAGAAAAATGTGTTCATTTCATGTATGCGCGAAATGCCTTAAAAATGGCTTTAAAATGGATTTGGAGCATGGAGACGATTATCTCGGGATTGCAAGATAACCAAACAAAACTTTTAGTGGATTTCTACTTATTTTATTAAATATCATCTCCACCAAACAGGACAAGCTTGCATCTGTTATAGTTTTGGAGAAAAATGTGTTCATTTCATGTATGCGCGAAATGCCTTAAAAATGGCTTTAAAATGGATTTGGAGCATGGAGACGATTATCTCGGGATTGCAAGATAACCAAACAAAACTTTTAGTGGATTTCTACTTATTTTATTAAATATCATCTCCACCAAACAGGACAAGCTTGCATCTGTTATAGTTTTGGAGAAAAATGTGTTCATTTCATGTATGCGCGAAATGCCTTAAAAATGGCTTTAAAATGGATTTGGAGCATGGAGACGATTATCTCGGGATTGCAAGATAACCAAACAAAACTTTTAGTGGATTTCTACTTATTTTATTAAATATCATCTCCACCAAACAGGACAAGCTTGCATCTGTTATAGTTTTGGAGAAAAATGTGTTCATTTCATGTATGCGCGAAATGCCTTAAAAATGGCTTTAAAATGGATTTGGAGCATGGAGACGATTATCTCGGGATTGCAAGATAACCAAACAAAACTTTTAGTGGATTTCTACTTATTTTATTAAATATCATCTCCACCAAACAGGACAAGCTTGCATCTGTTATAGTTTTGGAGAAAAATGTGTTCATTTCATGTATGCGCGAAATGCCTTAAAAATGGCTTTAAAATGGATTTGGAGCATGGAGACGATTATCTCGGGATTGCAAGATAACCAAACAAAACTTTTAGTGGATTTCTACTTATTTTATTAAATATCATCTCCACCAAACAGGACAAGCTTGCATCTGTTATAGTTTTGGAGAAAAATGTGTTCATTTCATGTATGCGCGAAATGCCTTAAAAATGGCTTTAAAATGGATTTGGAGCATGGAGACGATTATCTCGGGATTGCAAGATAACCAAACAAAACTTTTAGTGGATTTCTACTTATTTTATTAAATATCATCTCCACCAAACAGGACAAGCTTGCATCTGTTATAGTTTTGGAGAAAAATGTGTTCATTTCATGTATGCGCGAAATGCCTTAAAAATGGCTTTAAAATGGATTTGGAGCATGGAGACGATTATCTCGGGATTGCAAGATAACCAAACAAAACTTTTAGTGGATTTCTACTTATTTTATTAAATATCATCTCCACCAAACAGGACAAGCTTGCATCTGTTATAGTTTTGGAGAAAAATGTGTTCATTTCATGTATGCGCGAAATGCCTTAAAAATGGCTTTAAAATGGATTTGGAGCATGGAGACGATTATCTCGGGATTGCAAGATAACCAAACAAAACTTTTAGTGGATTTCTACTTATTTTATTAAATATCATCTCCACCAAACAGGACAAGCTTGCATCTGTTATAGTTTTGGAGAAAAATGTGTTCATTTCATGTATGCGCGAAATGCCTTAAAAATGGCTTTAAAATGGATTTGGAGCATGGAGACGATTATCTCGGGATTGCAAGATAACCAAACAAAACTTTTAGTGGATTTCTACTTATTTTATTAAATATCATCTCCACCAAACAGGACAAGCTTGCATCTGTTATAGTTTTGGAGAAAAATGTGTTCATTTCATGTATGCGCGAAATGCCTTAAAAATGGCTTTAAAATGGATTTGGAGCATGGAGACGATTATCTCGGGATTGCAAGATAACCAAACAAAACTTTTAGTGGATTTCTACTTATTTTATTAAATATCATCTCCACCAAACAGGACAAGCTTGCATCTGTTATAGTTTTGGAGAAAAATGTGTTCATTTCATGTATGCGCGAAATGCCTTAAAAATGGCTTTAAAATGGATTTGGAGCATGGAGACGATTATCTCGGGATTGCAAGATAACCAAACAAAACTTTTAGTGGATTTCTACTTATTTTATTAAATATCATCTCCACCAAACAGGACAAGCTTGCATCTGTTATAGTTTTGGAGAAAAATGTGTTCATTTCATGTATGCGCGAAATGCCTTAAAAATGGCTTTAAAATGGATTTGGAGCATGGAGACGATTATCTCGGGATTGCAAGATAACCAAACAAAACTTTTAGTGGATTTCTACTTATTTTATTAAATATCATCTCCACCAAACAGGACAAGCTTGCATCTGTTATAGTTTTGGAGAAAAATGTGTTCATTTCATGTATGCGCGAAATGCCTTAAAAATGGCTTTAAAATGGATTTGGAGCATGGAGACGATTATCTCGGGATTGCAAGATAACCAAACAAAACTTTTAGTGGATTTCTACTTATTTTATTAAATATCATCTCCACCAAACAGGACAAGCTTGCATCTGTTATAGTTTTGGAGAAAAATGTGTTCATTTCATGTATGCGCGAAATGCCTTAAAAATGGCTTTAAAATGGATTTGGAGCATGGAGACGATTATCTCGGGATTGCAAGATAACCAAACAAAACTTTTAGTGGATTTCTACTTATTTTATTAAATATCATCTCCACCAAACAGGACAAGCTTGCATCTGTTATAGTTTTGGAGAAAAATGTGTTCATTTCATGTATGCGCGAAATGCCTTAAAAATGGCTTTAAAATGGATTTGGAGCATGGAGACGATTATCTCGGGATTGCAAGATAACCAAACAAAACTTTTAGTGGATTTCTACTTATTTTATTAAATATCATCTCCACCAAACAGGACAAGCTTGCATCTGTTATAGTTTTGGAGAAAAATGTGTTCATTTCATGTATGCGCGAAATGCCTTAAAAATGGCTTTAAAATGGATTTGGAGCATGGAGACGATTATCTCGGGATTGCAAGATAACCAAACAAAACTTTTAGTGGATTTCTACTTATTTTATTAAATATCATCTCCACCAAACAGGACAAGCTTGCATCTGTTATAGTTTTGGAGAAAAATGTGTTCATTTCATGTATGCGCGAAATGCCTTAAAAATGGCTTTAAAATGGATTTGGAGCATGGAGACGATTATCTCGGGATTGCAAGATAACCAAACAAAACTTTTAGTGGATTTCTACTTATTTTATTAAATATCATCTCCACCAAACAGGACAAGCTTGCATCTGTTATAGTTTTGGAGAAAAATGTGTTCATTTCATGTATGCGCGAAATGCCTTAAAAATGGCTTTAAAATGGATTTGGAGCATGGAGACGATTATCTCGGGATTGCAAGATAACCAAACAAAACTTTTAGTGGATTTCTACTTATTTTATTAAATATCATCTCCACCAAACAGGACAAGCTTGCATCTGTTATAGTTTTGGAGAAAAATGTGTTCATTTCATGTATGCGCGAAATGCCTTAAAAATGGCTTTAAAATGGATTTGGAGCATGGAGACGATTATCTCGGGATTGCAAGATAACCAAACAAAACTTTTAGTGGATTTCTACTTATTTTATTAAATATCATCTCCACCAAACAGGACAAGCTTGCATCTGTTATAGTTTTGGAGAAAAATGTGTTCATTTCATGTATGCGCGAAATGCCTTAAAAATGGCTTTAAAATGGATTTGGAGCATGGAGACGATTATCTCGGGATTGCAAGATAACCAAACAAAACTTTTAGTGGATTTCTACTTATTTTATTAAATATCATCTCCACCAAACAGGACAAGCTTGCATCTGTTATAGTTTTGGAGAAAAATGTGTTCATTTCATGTATGCGCGAAATGCCTTAAAAATGGCTTTAAAATGGATTTGGAGCATGGAGACGATTATCTCGGGATTGCAAGATAACCAAACAAAACTTTTAGTGGATTTCTACTTATTTTATTAAATATCATCTCCACCAAACAGGACAAGCTTGCATCTGTTATAGTTTTGGAGAAAAATGTGTTCATTTCATGTATGCGCGAAATGCCTTAAAAATGGCTTTAAAATGGATTTGGAGCATGGAGACGATTATCTCGGGATTGCAAGATAACCAAACAAAACTTTTAGTGGATTTCTACTTATTTTATTAAATATCATCTCCACCAAACAGGACAAGCTTGCATCTGTTATAGTTTTGGAGAAAAATGTGTTCATTTCATGTATGCGCGAAATGCCTTAAAAATGGCTTTAAAATGGATTTGGAGCATGGAGACGATTATCTCGGGATTGCAAGATAACCAAACAAAACTTTTAGTGGATTTCTACTTATTTTATTAAATATCATCTCCACCAAACAGGACAAGCTTGCATCTGTTATAGTTTTGGAGAAAAATGTGTTTTCATGTATGCGCGAAATGCCTTAAAAATGGCTTTAAAATGGATTTGGAGCATGGAGACGATTATCTCGGGATTGCAAGATAACCAAACAAAACTTTTAGTGGATTTCTACTTATTTTATTAAATATCATCTCCACCAAACAGGACAAGCTTGCATCTGTTATAGTTTTGGAGAAAAATGTGTTCATTTCATGTATGCGCGAAATGCCTTAAAAATGGCTTTAAAATGGATTTGGAGCATGGAGACGATTATCTCGGGATTGCAAGATAACCAAACAAAACTTTTAGTGGATTTCTACTTATTTTATTAAATATCATCTCCACCAAACAGGACAAGCTTGCATCTGTTATAGTTTTGGAGAAAAATGTGTTCATTTCATGTATGCGCGAAATGCCTTAAAAACTGGCTTTAAAATGGATTTGGAGCATGGAGACGATTATCTCGGGATTGCAAGATAACCAAACAAAACTTTTAGTGGATTTCTACTTATTTTATTAAATATCATCTCCACCAAACAGGACAAGCTTGCATCTGTTATAGTTTTGGAGAAAAATGTGTTCATTTCATGTATGCGCGAAATGCCTTAAAAATGGCTTTAAAATGGATTTGGAGCATGGAGACGATTATCTCGGGATTGCAAGATAACCAAACAAAACTTTTAGTGGATTTCTACTTATTTTATTAAATATCATCTCCACCAAACAGGACAAGCTTGCATCTGTTATAGTTTTGGAGAAAAATGTGTTCATTTCATGTATGCGCGAAATGCCTTAAAAATGGCTTTAAAATGGATTTGGAGCATGGAGACGATTATCTCGGGATTGCAAGATAACCAAACAAAACTTTTAGTGGATTTCTACTTATTTTATTAAATATCATCTCCACCAAACAGGACAAGCTTGCATCTGTTATAGTTTTGGAGAAAAATGTGTTCATTTCATGTATGCGCGAAATGCCTTAAAAATGGCTTTAAAATGGATTTGGAGCATGGAGACGATTATCTCGGGATTGCAAGATAACCAAACAAAACTTTTAGTGGATTTCTACTTATTTTATTAAATATCATCTCCACCAAACAGGACAAGCTTGCATCTGTTATAGTTTTGGAGAAAAATGTGTTCATTTCATGTATGCGCGAAATGCCTTAAAAATGGCTTTAAAATGGATTTGGAGCATGGAGACGATTATCTCGGGATTGCAAGATAACCAAACAAAACTTTTAGTGGATTTCTACTTATTTTATTAAATATCATCTCCACCAAACAGGACAAGCTTGCATCTGTTATAGTTTTGGAGAAAAATGTGTTCATTTCATGTATGCGCGAAATGCCTTAAAAATGGCTTTAAAATGGATTTGGAGCATGGAGACGATTATCTCGGGATTGCAAGATAACCAAACAAAACTTTTAGTGGATTTCTACTTATTTTATTAAATATCATCTCCACCAAACAGGACAAGCTTGCATCTGTTATAGTTTTGGAGAAAAATGTGTTCATTTCATGTATGCGCGAAATGCCTTAAAAATGGCTTTAAAATGGATTTGGAGCATGGAGACGATTATCTCGGGATTGCAAGATAACCAAACAAAACTTTTAGTGGATTTCTACTTATTTTATTAAATATCATCTCCACCAAACAGGACAAGCTTGCATCTGTTATAGTTTTGGAGAAAAATGTGTTCATTTCATGTATGCGCGAAATGCCTTAAAAATGGCTTTAAAATGGATTTGGAGCATGGAGACGATTATCTCGGGATTGCAAGATAACCAAACAAAACTTTTAGTGGATTTCTACTTATTTTATTAAATATCATCTCCACCAAACAGGACAAGCTTGCATCTGTTATAGTTTTGGAGAAAAATGTGTTCATTTCATGTATGCGCGAAATGCCTTAAAAATGGCTTTAAAATGGATTTGGAGCATGGAGACGATTATCTCGGGATTGCAAGATAACCAAACAAAACTTTTAGTGGATTTCTACTTATTTTATTAAATATCATCTCCACCAAACAGGACAAGCTTGCATCTGTTATAGTTTTGGAGAAAAATGTGTTCATTTCATGTATGCGCGAAATGCCTTAAAAATGGCTTTAAAATGGATTTGGAGCATGGAGACGATTATCTCGGGATTGCAAGATAACCAAACAAAACTTTTAGTGGATTTCTACTTATTTTATTAAATATCATCTCCACCAAACAGGACAAGCTTGCATCTGTTATAGTTTTGGAGAAAAATGTGTTCATTTCATGTATGCGCGAAATGCCTTAAAAATGGCTTTAAAATGGATTTGGAGCATGGAGACGATTATCTCGGGATTGCAAGATAACCAAACAAAACTTTTAGTGGATTTCTACTTATTTTATTAAATATCATCTCCACCAAACAGGACAAGCTTGCATCTGTTATAGTTTTGGAGAAAAATGTGTTCATTTCATGTATGCGCGAAATGCCTTAAAAATGGCTTTAAAATGGATTTGGAGCATGGAGACGATTATCTCGGGATTGCAAGATAACCAAACAAAACTTTTAGTGGATTTCTACTTATTTTATTAAATATCATCTCCACCAAACAGGACAAGCTTGCATCTGTTATAGTTTTGGAGAAAAATGTGTTCATTTCATGTATGCGCGAAATGCCTTAAAAATGGCTTTAAAATGGATTTGGAGCATGGAGACGATTATCTCGGGATTGCAAGATAACCAAACAAAACTTTTAGTGGATTTCTACTTATTTTATTAAATATCATCTCCACCAAACAGGACAAGCTTGCATCTGTTATAGTTTTGGAGAAAAATGTGTTCATTTCATGTATGCGCGAAATGCCTTAAAAATGGCTTTAAAATGGATTTGGAGCATGGAGACGATTATCTCGGGATTGCAAGATAACCAAACAAAACTTTTAGTGGATTTCTACTTATTTTATTAAATATCATCTCCACCAAACAGGACAAGCTTGCATCTGTTATAGTTTTGGAGAAAAATGTGTTCATTTCATGTATGCGCGAAATGCCTTAAAAATGGCTTTAAAATGGATTTGGAGCATGGAGACGATTATCTCGGGATTGCAAGATAACCAAACAAAACTTTTAGTGGATTTCTACTTATTTTATTAAATATCATCTCCACCAAACAGGACAAGCTTGCATCTGTTATAGTTTTGGAGAAAAATGTGTTCATTTCATGTATGCGCGAAATGCCTTAAAAATGGCTTTAAAATGGATTTGGAGCATGGAGACGATTATCTCGGGATTGCAAGATAACCAAACAAAACTTTTAGTGGATTTCTACTTATTTTATTAAATATCATCTCCACCAAACAGGACAAGCTTGCATCTGTTATAGTTTTGGAGAAAAATGTGTTCATTTCATGTATGCGCGAAATGCCTTAAAAATGGCTTTAAAATGGATTTGGAGCATGGAGACGATTATCTCGGGATTGCAAGATAACCAAACAAAACTTTTAGTGGATTTCTACTTATTTTATTAAATATCATCTCCACCAAACAGGACAAGCTTGCATCTGTTATAGTTTTGGAGAAAAATGTGTTCATTTCATGTATGCGCGAAATGCCTTAAAAATGGCTTTAAAATGGATTTGGAGCATGGAGACGATTATCTCGGGATTGCAAGATAACCAAACAAAACTTTTAGTGGATTTCTACTTATTTTATTAAATATCATCTCCACCAAACAGGACAAGCTTGCATCTGTTATAGTTTTGGAGAAAAATGTGTTCATTTCATGTATGCGCGAAATGCCTTAAAAATGGCTTTAAAATGGATTTGGAGCATGGAGACGATTATCTCGGGATTGCAAGATAACCAAACAAAACTTTTAGTGGATTTCTACTTATTTTATTAAATATCATCTCCACCAAACAGGACAAGCTTGCATCTGTTATAGTTTTGGAGAAAAATGTGTTCATTTCATGTATGCGCGAAATGCCTTAAAAATGGCTTTAAAATGGATTTGGAGCATGGAGACGATTATCTCGGGATTGCAAGATAACCAAACAAAACTTTTAGTGGATTTCTACTTATTTTATTAAATATCATCTCCACCAAACAGGACAAGCTTGCATCTGTTATAGTTTTGGAGAAAAATGTGTTCATTTCATGTATGCGCGAAATGCCTTAAAAATGGCTTTAAAATGGATTTGGAGCATGGAGACGATTATCTCGGGATTGCAAGATAACCAAACAAAACTTTTAGTGGATTTCTACTTATTTTATTAAATATCATCTCCACCAAACAGGACAAGCTTGCATCTGTTATAGTTTTGGAGAAAAATGTGTTCATTTCATGTATGCGCGAAATGCCTTAAAAATGGCTTTAAAATGGATTTGGAGCATGGAGACGATTATCTCGGGATTGCAAGATAACCAAACAAAACTTTTAGTGGATTTCTACTTATTTTATTAAATATCATCTCCACCAAACAGGACAAGCTTGCATCTGTTATAGTTTTGGAGAAAAATGTGTTCATTTCATGTATGCGCGAAATGCCTTAAAAATGGCTTTAAAATGGATTTGGAGCATGGAGACGATTATCTCGGGATTGCAAGATAACCAAACAAAACTTTTAGTGGATTTCTACTTATTTTATTAAATATCATCTCCACCAAACAGGACAAGCTTGCATCTGTTATAGTTTTGGAGAAAAATGTGTTCATTTCATGTATGCGCGAAATGCCTTAAAAATGGCTTTAAAATGGATTTGGAGCATGGAGACGATTATCTCGGGATTGCAAGATAACCAAACAAAACTTTTAGTGGATTTCTACTTATTTTATTAAATATCATCTCCACCAAACAGGACAAGCTTGCATCTGTTATAGTTTTGGAGAAAAATGTGTTCATTTCATGTATGCGCGAAATGCCTTAAAAATGGCTTTAAAATGGATTTGGAGCATGGAGACGATTATCTCGGGATTGCAAGATAACCAAACAAAACTTTTAGTGGATTTCTACTTATTTTATTAAATATCATCTCCACCAAACAGGACAAGCTTGCATCTGTTATAGTTTTGGAGAAAAATGTGTTCATTTCATGTATGCGCGAAATGCCTTAAAAATGGCTTTAAAATGGATTTGGAGCATGGAGACGATTATCTCGGGATTGCAAGATAACCAAACAAAACTTTTAGTGGATTTCTACTTATTTTATTAAATATCATCTCCACCAAACAGGACAAGCTTGCATCTGTTATAGTTTTGGAGAAAAATGTGTTCATTTCATGTATGCGCGAAATGCCTTAAAAATGGCTTTAAAATGGATTTGGAGCATGGAGACGATTATCTCGGGATTGCAAGATAACCAAACAAAACTTTTAGTGGATTTCTACTTATTTTATTAAATATCATCTCCACCAAACAGGACAAGCTTGCATCTGTTATAGTTTTGGAGAAAAATGTGTTCATTTCATGTATGCGCGAAATGCCTTAAAAATGGCTTTAAAATGGATTTGGAGCATGGAGACGATTATCTCGGGATTGCAAGATAACCAAACAAAACTTTTAGTGGATTTCTACTTATTTTATTAAATATCATCTCCACCAAACAGGACAAGCTTGCATCTGTTATAGTTTTGGAGAAAAATGTGTTCATTTCATGTATGCGCGAAATGCCTTAAAAATGGCTTTAAAATGGATTTGGAGCATGGAGACGATTATCTCGGGATTGCAAGATAACCAAACAAAACTTTTAGTGGATTTCTACTTATTTTATTAAATATCATCTCCACCAAACAGGACAAGCTTGCATCTGTTATAGTTTTGGAGAAAAATGTGTTCATTTCATGTATGCGCGAAATGCCTTAAAAATGGCTTTAAAATGGATTTGGAGCATGGAGACGATTATCTCGGGATTGCAAGATAACCAAACAAAACTTTTAGTGGATTTCTACTTATTTTATTAAATATCATCTCCACCAAACAGGACAAGCTTGCATCTGTTATAGTTTTGGAGAAAAATGTGTTCATTTCATGTATGCGCGAAATGCCTTAAAAATGGCTTTAAAATGGATTTGGAGCATGGAGACGATTATCTCCGGGATTGCAAGATAACCAAACAAAACTTTTAGTGGATTTCTACTTATTTTATTAAATATCATCTCCACCAAACAGGACAAGCTTGCATCTGTTATAGTTTTGGAGAAAAATGTGTTCATTTCATGTATGCGCGAAATGCCTTAAAAATGGCTTTAAAATGGATTTGGAGCATGGAGACGATTATCTCGGGATTGCAAGATAACCAAACAAAACTTTTAGTGGATTTCTACTTATTTTATTAAATATCATCTCCACCAAACAGGACAAGCTTGCATCTGTTATAGTTTTGGAGAAAAATGTGTTCATTTCATGTATGCGCGAAATGCCTTAAAAATGGCTTTAAAATGGATTTGGAGCATGGGGACGATTATCTCGGGATTGCAAGATAACCAAACAAAACTTTGAGTGGATTTTCTACCTATTTTATTAAATATCATCTCCACCAAACAGGACAAGCTTGCATCTGTTATAGTTTTGGAGAAAAATGTGTTCATTTCATGTATGCGCGAAATGCCTTAAAAATGGCTTTAAAATGGATTTGGAGCATGGAGACGATTATCTCGGGATTGCAAGATAACCAAACAAAACTTTTAGTGGATTTCTACTTATTTTATTAAATATCATCTCCACCAAACAGGACAAGCTTGCATCTGTTATAGTTTTGGAGAAAAATGTGTTCATTTCATGTATGCGCGAAATGCCTTAAAAATGGCTTTAAAATGGATTTGGAGCATGGAGACGATTATCTCGGGATTGCAATATAACCAAACAAAACTTTTAGTTGATTTCTACTTATTTTATTAAATATCATCTCCACCAAACAGGACAAGCTTGCATCTGTTATAGTTTTGGAGAAAAATGTGTTCATTTCATGTATGCGCGAAATGCCTTAAAAGTGGCTTTAAAATGGATTTGGAGCATGGAGACGATTATCTCGGGATTGCAAGATAACCAAACAAAACTTTTAGTGGATTTCTACTTATTTTATTAAATATCATCTCCACCAAACAGGACAAGCTTGCATCTGTTATAGTTTTGGAGAAAAATGTGTTCATTTCATGTATGCGCGAAATGCCTTAAAAATGGCTTTAAAATGGATTTGGAGCATGGAGACGATTATCTCGGGATTGCAAGATAACCAAACAAAACTTTTAGTGGATTTCTACTTATTTTATTAAATATCATCTCCACCAAACAGGACAAGCTTGCATCTGTTATAGTTTTGGAGAAAAATGTGTTCATTTCATGTATGCGCGAAATGCCTTAAAAATGGCTTTAAAATGGATTTGGAGCATGGAGACGATTATCTCGGGATTGCAAGATAACCAAACAAAACTTTTAGTGGATTTCTACTTATTTTATTAAATATCATCTCCACCAAACAGGACAAGCCTGCATCTGTTATAGTTTTGGAGAAAAATGTGTTCATTTCATGTATGCGCGAAATGCCTTAAAAATGGCTTTAAAATGGATTTGGAGCATGGAGACGATTATCTCGGGATTGCAAGATAACCAAACAAAACTTTTAGTGGATTTCTACTTATTTTATTAAATATCATCTCCACCAAACAGGACAAGCTTGCATCTGTTATAGTTTTGGAGAAAAATGTGTTCATTTCATGTATGCGCGAAATGCCTTAAAAATGGCTTTAAAATGGATTTGGAGCATGGAGACGATTATCTCGGGATTGCAAGATAACCAAACAAAACTTTTAGTGGATTTCTACTTATTTTATTAAATATCATCTCCACCAAACAGGACAAGCTTGTTTGTTTGGTTATCTTGCAATCCCGAGATAATCGTCTCCATGCTCCAAATCCATTTTAAAGCCATTTTTAAGGCATTTCGCGCATACATGAAATGAACACATTTTTCTCCAAAACTATAACAGATGCAAGCTTGTCCTGTTTGGTGGAGATGATATTTAATAAAATAAGTAGAAATCCACTAAAAGTTTTGTTTGGTTATCTTGCAATCCCGAGATAATCGTCTCCATGCTCCAAATCCATTTTAAAGCCATTTTTAAGGCATTTCGCGCATACATGAAATGAACACATTTTTCTCCAAAACTATAACAGATGCAAGCTTGTCCTGTTTGGTGGAGATAATATTTAATAAAATAAGTAGAAATCTACTAAAAGTTTCGTTTGTTTATATTGCCATCCTGAGATAATCGTCTCCATGCTCCAAATCCATTTTAAAGCCATTTCAAAGGCATTTTGCGCATACATGAAATGATTATCTCGGGATTGCAAGATAACCAAACAAAACTTTTAGTGGATTTCTACCTATTTTATTAAATATCATCTCCACCAAACAGGACAAGCTTGCATGTGTTATAGTTTTGGAGAAAAATGTGTTCATTTCATGTATGCGCGAAGTGCCTTAAAAATGGCTTTAAAATGGATTTGGAGCATGGAGACGATTATCTCGGGATTGCAAGATAACCAAACAAAACTTTTAGTGGATTTCTACTTATTTTATTAAATATCATCTCCACCAAACAGGACAAGCTTGCATCTGTTATAGTTTTGGAGAAAAATGTGTTCATTTCATGTATGCGCGAAATGCCTTAAAAATGGCTTTAAAATGGATTTGGAGCATGGAGACGATTATCTCGGGATTGCAATATAACCAAACAAAACTTTTAGTGGATTTCTACTTATTTTATTAAATATCATCTCCACCAAACAGGACAAGCTTGCATCTGTTATAGTTTTGGAGAAAAATGTGTTCATTTCATGTATGCGCGAAATGCCTTAAAAATGGCTTTAAAATGGATTTGGAGCATGGAGACGATTATCTCGGGATTGCAAGATAACCAAACAAAACTTTTAGTGGATTTCTACTTATTTTATTAAATATCATCTCCACCAAACAGGACAAGCTTGCATCTGTTATAGTTTTGGAGAAAAATGTGTTCATTTCATGTATGCGCGAAATGCCTTAAAAATGGCTTTAAAATGGATTTGGAGCATGGAGACGATTATCTCGGGATTGCAAGATAACCAAACAAAACTTTTAGTGGATTTCTACTTATTTTATTAAATATCATCTCCACCAAACAGGACAAGCTTGCATCTGTTATAGTTTTGGAGAAAAATGTGTTCATTTCATGTATGCGCGAAATGCCTTAAAAATGGCTTTAAAATGGATTTGGAGCATGGAGACGATTATCTCGGGATTGCAATATAACCAAACAAAACTTTTAGTGGATTTCTACTTATTTTATTAAATATCATCTCCACCAAACAGGACAAGCTTGCATCTGTTATAGTTTTGGAGAAAAATGTGTTCATTTCATGTATGCGCGAAATGCCTTAAAAATGGCTTTAAAATGGATTTGGAGCATGGAGACGATTATCTCGGGATTGCAATATAACCAAACAAAACTTTTAGTGGATTTCTACTTATTTTATTAAATATCATCTCCACCAAACAGGACAAGCTTGCATCTGTTATAGTTTTGGAGAAAAATGTGTTCATTTCATGTATGCGCGAAATGCCTTAAAAATGGCTTTAAAATGGATTTGGAGCATGGAGACGATTATCTCGGGATTGCAAGATAACCAAACAAAACTTTTAGTGGATTTCTACTTATTTTATTAAATATCATCTCCACCAAACAGGACAAGCTTGCATCTGTTATAGTTTTGGAGAAAAATGTGTTCATTTCATGTATGCGCGAAATGCCTTAAAAATGGGCTTTAAAATGGATTTGGAGCATGGAGACGATTATCTCGGGATTGCAAGATAACCAAACAAAACTTTTAGTGGATTTCTACTTATTTTATTAAATATCATCTCCACCAAACAGGACAAGCTTGCATCTGTTATAATTTTGGAGAAAAATGTGTTCATTTCATGTATGCGCGAAATGCCTTAAAAATGGCTTTAAAATGGATTTGGAGCATGGAGACGATTATCTCGGGATTGCAAGATAACCAAACAAAACTTTTAGTGGATTTCTACTTATTTTATTAAATATCATCTCCACCAAACAGGACAAGCTTGCATCTGTTATAGTTTTGGAGAAAAATGTGTTCATTTCATGTATGCGCGAAATGCCTTAAAAATGGCTTTAAAATGGATTTGGGAGCATGGAGACGATTATCTCGGGATTGCAATATAACCAAACAAAACTTTTAGTGGATTTCTACTTATTTTATTAAATATCATCTCCACCAAACAGGACAAGCTTGCATCTGTTATAGTTTTGGAGAAAAATGTGTTCATTTCATGTATGCGCGAAATGCCTTAAAAATGGCTTTAAAATGGATTTGGAGCATGGAGACGATTATCTCGGGATTGCAAGATAACCAAACAAAACTTTTAGTGGATTTCTACTTATTTTATTAAATATCATCTCCACCAAACAGGACAAGCTTGCATCTGTTATAGTTTTGGAGAAAAATGTGTTCATTTCATGTATGCGCGAAATGCCTTAAAAATGGCTTTAAAATGGATTTGGAGCATGGAGACGATTATCTCGGGATTGCAAGATAACCAAACAAAACTTTTAGTGGATTTCTACTTATTTTATTAAATATCATCTCCACCAAACAGGACAAGCTTGTTTGTTTGGTTATCTTGCAATCCCGAGATAATCGTCTCCATGCTCCAAATCCATTTTAAAGCCATTTTTAAGGCATTTCGCGCATACATGAAATGAACACATTTTTCTCCAAAACTATAACAGATGCAAGCTTGTCCTGTTTGGTGGAGATGATATTTAATAAAATAAGTAGAAATCCACTAAAAGTTTTGTTTGGTTATCTTGCAATCCCGAGATAATCGTCTCCATGCTCCAAATCCATTTTAAAGCCATTTTTAAGGCATTTCGCGCATACATGAAATGAACACATTTTTCTCCAAAACTAGAACAGATGCAAGCTTGTCCTGTTTGGTGGAGATGATATTTAATAAAATAAGTAGAAATCCACTCAAAGTTTTGTTTGGTTATCTTGCAATCCCGAGATAATCGTCTCCATGCTCCAAATCCATTTTAAAGCCATTTTTAAGGCATTTCGCGCATACATGAAATGAACACATTTTTCTCCAAAACTATAACAGATGCAAGCTTGTCCTGTTTGGTGGAGATGATATTTAATAAAATAAGTAGAAATCCACTAAAAGTTTTGTTTGGTTATCTTGCAATCCCGAGATAATCGTCTCCATGCTCCAAATCCATTTTAAAGCCATTTTTAAGGCATTTCGCGCATACATGAAATGAACACATTTTTCTCCAAAACTATAACAGATGCAAGCTTGTCCTGTTTGGTGGAGATGATATTTAATAAAATAAGTAGAAATCCACTAAAAGTTTTGTTTGGTTATCTTGCAATCCCGAGATAATCGTCTCCATGCTCCAAATCCATTTTAAAGCCATTTTTAAGGCATTTCGCGCATACATGAAATGAACACATTTTTCTCCAAAACTATAACAGATGCAAGCTTGTCCTGTTTGGTGGAGATGATATTTAATAAAATAAGTAGAAATCCACTAAAAGTTTTGTTTGGTTATCTTGCAATCCCGAGATAATCGTCTCCATGCTCCAAATCCATTTTAAAGCCATTTTTAAGGCATTTCGCGCATACATGAAATGAACACATTTTTCTCCAAAACTATAACAGATGCAAGCTTGTCCTGTTTGGTGGAGATGATATTTAATAAAATAAGTAGAAATCCACTAAAAGTTTTGTTTGGTTATCTTGCAATCCCGAGATAATCGTCTCCATGCTCCAAATCCATTTTAAAGCCATTTTTAAGGCATTTCGCGCATACATGAAATGAACACATTTTTCTCCAAAACTATAACAGATGCAAGCTTGTCCTGTTTGGTGGAGATGATATTTAATAAAATAAGTAGAAATCCACTAAACGTTTTGTTTGGTTATATTGCAATCCCGAGATTATCGTCTCCATGCTCCAAATCCATTTTAAAGCCATTTTTAAGGCATTTCGCGCATACATGAAATGAACACATTTTTCTCCAAAACTATAACAGATGCAAGCTTGTCCTGTTTGGTGGAGATGATATTTAATAAAATAAGTAGAAATCCACTAAAAGTTTTGTTTGGTTATCTTGCAATCCCGAGATAATCGTCTCCATGCTCCAAATCCATTTTAAAGCCATTTTTAAGGCATTTCGCGCATACATGAAATGAACACATTTTTCTCCAAAACTATAACAGATGCAAGCTTGTCCTGTTTGGTGGAGATGATATTTAATAAAATAAGTAGAAATCCACTAAAAGTTTTGTTTGGTTATCTTGCAATCCCGAGATAATCGTCTCCATGCTCCAAATCCATTTTAAAGCCATTTTTAAGGCATTTCGCGCATACATGAAATGAACACATTTTTCTCCAAAACTATAACAGATGCAAGCTTGTCCTGTTTGGTGGAGATGATATTTAATAAAATAAGTAGAAATCCACTAAAAGTTTTGTTTGGTTATCTTGCAATCCCGAGATAATCGTCTCCATGCTCCAAATCCATTTTAAAGCCATTTTTAAGGCATTTCGCGCATACATGAAATGAACACATTTTTCTCCAAAACTATAACAGATGCAAGCTTGTCCTGTTTGGTGGAGATGATATTTAATAAAATAAGTAGAAATCCACTAAAAGTTTTGTTTGGTTATCTTGCAATCCCGAGATAATCGTCTCCATGCTCCAAATCCATTTTAAAGCCATTTTTAAGGCATTTCGCGCATACATGAAATGAACACATTTTTCTCCAAAACTATAACAGATGCAAGCTTGTCCTGTTTGGTGGAGATGATATTTAATAAAATAAGTAGAAATCCACTAAAAGTTTTGTTTGGTTATATTGCAATCCCGAGATAATCGTCTCCATGCTCCAAATCCATTTTAAAGCCATTTTTAAGGCATTTCGCGCATACATGAAATGAACACATTTTTCTCCAAAACTATAACAGATGCAAGCTTGTCCTGTTTGGTGGAGATGATATTTAATAAAATAAGTAGAAATCCACTAAAAGTTTTGTTTGGTTATCTTGCAATCCCGAGATAATCGTCTCCATGCTCCAAATCCATTTTAAAGCCATTTTTAAGGCATTTCGCGCATACATGAAATGAACACATTTTTCTCCAAAACTATAACAGATGCAAGCTTGTCCTGTTTGGTGGAGATGATATTTAATAAAATAAGTAGAAATCCACTAAAAGTTTTGTTTGGTTATCTTGCAATCCCGAGATAATCGTCTCCATGCTCCAAATCCATTTTAAAGCCATTTTTAAGGCATTTCGCGCATACATGAAATGAACACATTTTTCTCCAAAACTATAACAGATGCAAGCTTGTCCTGTTTGGTGGAGATGATATTTAATAAAATAAGTAGAAATCCACTAAAAGTTTTGTTTGGTTATCTTGCAATCCCGAGATAATCGTCTCCATGCTCCAAATCCATTTTAAAGCCATTTTTAAGGCATTTCGCGCATACATGAAATGAACACATTTTTCTCCAAAACTATAACAGATGCAAGCTTGTCCTGTTTGGTGGAGATGATATTTAATAAAATAAGTAGAAATCCACTAAAAGTTTTGTTTGGTTATCTTGCAATCCCGAGATAATCGTCTCCATGCTCCAAATCCATTTTAAAGCCATTTTTAAGGCATTTCGCGCATACATGAAATGAACACATTTTTCTCCAAAACTATAACAGATGCAAGCTTGTCCTGTTTGGTGGAGATGATATTTAATAAAATAAGTAGAAATCCACTAAAAGTTTTGTTTGGTTATCTTGCAATCCCGAGATAATCGTCTCCATGCTCCAAATCCATTTTAAAGCCATTTTTAAGGCATTTCGCGCATACATGAAATTAACACATTTTTTTTCAAAACTATAACAGATGCAAGCTTGTCCTGTTTGGTGGAGATGATATTTAATAAAATAAGTAGAAATCCACTAAAAGTTTTGTTTGGTTATCTTGCAATCCCGAGATAATCGTCTCCATGCTCCAAATCCATTTTAAAGCCATTTTTAAGGCATTTCGCGCATACATGAAATGAACACATTTTTCTCCAAAACTATAACAGATGCAAGCTTGTCCTGTTTGGTGGAGATGATATTTAATAAAATAAGTAGAAATCCACTAAAAGTTTTGTTTGGTTATCTTGCAATCCCGAGATAATCGTCTCCATGCTCCAAATCCATTTTAAAGCCATTTTTAAGGCATTTCGCGCATACATGAAATGAACACATTTTTCTCCAAAACTATAACAGATGCAAGCTTGTCCTGTTTGGTGGAGATGATATTTAATAAAATAAGTAGAAATCCACTAAAAGTTTTGTTTGGTTATCTTGCAATCCCGAGATAATCGTCTCCATGCTCCAAATCCATTTTAAAGCCATTTTTAAGGCATTTCGCGCATACATGAAATGAACACATTTTTCTCCAAAACTATAACAGATGCAAGCTTGTCCTGTTTGGTGGAGATGATATTTAATAAAATAAGTAGAAATCCACTAAAAGTTTTGTTTGGTTATCTTGCAATCCCGAGATAATCGTCTCCATGCTCCAAATCCATTTTAAAGCCATTTTTAAGGCATTTCGCGCATACATGAAATGAACACATTTTTCTCCAAAACTATAACAGATGCAAGCTTGTCCTGTTTGGTGGAGATGATATTTAATAAAATAAGTAGAAATCCACTAAAAGTTTTGTTTGGTTATATTGCAATCCCGAGATAATCGTCTCCATGCTCCAAATCCATTTTAAAGCCATTTTTAAGGCATTTCGCGCATACATGAAATGAACACATTTTTCTCCAAAACTATAACAGATGCAAGCTTGTCCTGTTTGGTGGAGATGATATTTAATAAAATAAGTAGAAATCCACTAAAAGTTTTGTTTGGTTATCTTGCAATCCCGAGATAATCGTCTCCATGCTCCAAATCCATTTTAAAGCCATTTTTAAGGCATTTCGCGCATACATGAAATGAACACATTTTTCTCCAAAACTATAACAGATGCAAGCTTGTCCTGTTTGGTGGAGATGATATTTAATAAAATAAGTAGAAATCCACTAAAAGTTTTGTTTGGTTATCTTGCAATCCCGAGATAATCGTCTCCATGCTCCAAATCCATTTTAAAGCCATTTTTAAGGCATTTCGCGCATACATGAAATGAACACATTTTTCTCCAAAACTATAACAGATGCAAGCTTGTCCTGTTTGGTGGAGATGATATTTAATAAAATAAGTAGAAATCCACTAAAAGTTTTGTTTGGTTATCTTGCAATCCCGAGATAATCGTCTCCATGCTCCAAATCCATTTTAAAGCCATTTTTAAGGCATTTCGCGCATACATGAAATGAACACATTTTTCTCCAAAACTATAACAGATGCAAGCTTGTCCTGTTTGGTGGAGATGATATTTAATAAAATAAGTAGAAATCCACTAAAAGTTTTGTTTGGTTATATTGCAATCCCGAGATAATCGTCTCCATGCTCCAAATCCATTTTAAAGCCATTTTTAAGGCATTTCGCGCATACATGAAATGAACACATTTTTCTCCAAAACTATAACAGATGCAAGCTTGTCCTGTTTGGTGGAGATGATATTTAATAAAATAAGTAGAAATCCACTAAAAGTTTTGTTTGGTTATCTTGCAATCCCGAGATAATCGTCTCCATGCTCCAAATCCATTTTAAAGCCATTTTTAAGGCATTTCGCGCATACATGAAATGAACACATTTTTCTCCAAAACTATAACAGATGCAAGCTTGTCCTGTTTGGTGGAGATGATATTTAATAAAATAAGTAGAAATCCACTAAAAGTTTTGTTTGGTTATCTTGCAATCCCGAGATAATCGTCTCCATGCTCCAAATCCATTTTAAAGCCATTTTTAAGGCATTTCGCGCATACATGAAATGAACACATTTTTCTCCAAAACTATAACAGATGCAAGCTTGTCCTGTTTGGTGGAGATGATATTTAATAAAATAAGTAGAAATCCACTAAAAGTTTTGTTTGGTTATCTTGCAATCCCGAGATAATCGTCTCCATGCTCCAAATCCATTTTAAAGCCATTTTTAAGGCATTTCGCGCATACATGAAATGAACACATTTTTCTCCAAAACTATAACAGATGCAAGCTTGTCCTGTTTGGTGGAGATGATATTTAATAAAATAAGTAGAAATCCACTAAAAGTTTTGTTTGGTTATATTGCAATCCCGAGATAATCGTCTCCATGCTCCAAATCCATTTTAAAGCCATTTTTAAGGCATTTCGCGCATACATGAAATGAACACATTTTACTCCAAAACTATAACAGATGCAAGCTTGTCCTGTTTGGTGGAGATGATATTTAATAAAATAAGTAGAAATCCACTAAAAATTTTGTTTGGTTATCTTGCAATCCCGAGATAATCGTCTCCATGCTCCAAATCCATTTTAAAGCCATTTTTAAGGCATTTCGCGCATACATGAAATGAACACATTTTTCTCCAAAACTATAACAGATGCAAGCTTGTCCTGTTTGGTGGAGATGATATTTAATAAAATAAGTAGAAATCCACTAAAAGTTTTGTTTGGTTATCTTGCAATCCCGAGATAATCGTCTCCATGCTCCAAATCCATTTTAAAGCCATTTTTAAGGCATTTCGCGCATACATGAAATGAACACATTTTTCTCCAAAACTATAACAGATGCAAGCTTGTCCTGTTTGGTGGAGATGATATTTAATAAAATAAGTAGAAATCCACTAAAAGTTTTGTTTGGTTATATTGCAATCCCGAGATAATCGTCTCCATGCTCCAAATCCATTTTAAAGCCATTTTTAAGGCATTTCGCGCATACATGAAATGAACACATTTTTCTCCAAAACTATAACAGATGCAAGCTTGTCCTGTTTGGTGGAGATGATATTTAATAAAATAAGTAGAAATCCACTAAAAGTTTTGTTTGGTTATCTTGCAATCCCGAGATAATCGTCTCCATGCTCCAAATCCATTTTAAAGCCATTTTTAAGGCATTTCGCGCATACATGAAATGAACACATTTTTCTCCAAAACTATAACAGATGCAAGCTTGTCCTGTTTGGTGGAGATGATATTTAATAAAATAAGTAGAAATCCACTAAAAGTTTTGTTTGGTTATCTTGCAATCCCGAGATAATCGTCTCCATGCTCCAAATCCATTTTAAAGCCATTTTTAAGGCATTTCGCGCATACATGAAATGAACACATTTTTCTCCAAAACTATAACAGATGCAAGCTTGTCCTGTTTGGTGGAGATGATATTTAATAAAATAAGTAGAAATCCACTAAAAGTTTTGTTTGGTTATCTTGCAATCCCGAGATAATCGTCTCCATGCTCCAAATCCATTTTAAAGCCATTTTTAAGGCATTTCGCGCATACATGAAATGAACACATTTTTCTCCAAAACTATAACAGATGCAAGCTTGTCCTGTTTGGTGGAGATGATATTTAATAAAATAAGTAGAAATCCACTAAAAGTTTTGTTTGGTTATATTGTGTCACGCTCCCCGGGTCCTCACCCCCGCTCCCCGGCTCACCTGCCACGCTGCCCGCTCCTCAGCCCCCGGATTCCGTCCGTCCCAGGCCCCCTGGTCCCCGATCCCGGCGCCCGACGGCTTCCCAGGACCTGGCCGGCTCCCCTGCGTCCTCCCCTCAGCCTCCTTCCCTGGCTTCTGGCACCCGGGCGGCGCGCATGCGCGTTAGGGCGCGCGCGCGGTCACTGACCCTTTCTTAAAGGGCCAGCGTCCATTAACAGGAAATGAGGTTGAACAGGTACTGGGTATAAAGGGGGTTAGTGTCCAAGGGGGCGGGGCCTGATCTTCGTGTTCCCTGAGCTAGGAGTCAGGTCTCTTGGTGTTTATGTGCCTGTACTCACCTATCTCTCTTTGTAGAGCCGTACCTGCCTCGCCATCCCGTCTGCCGTATCCTGAACCCCGCACACTGTCCGTCTGCCATCTGACAGTCCGTACCATCTCGGATCCCTGCGGTGACCCGTCATCTCGCTCCTGAGGTTCCGGACCCCGCCTGATACCATCTCGGCTTCCGAACCTGAGCTACGTCACCAGGACTACCATCTGTGACACCGTGGTCCCAGGGACTCCTCCGCTGCCTTCACTTGCACGGACTGTTCTGCTGCCCATCAGTGCTTCAGCTGCCGGACTCCCTACCACCATCTTAAGAGTTCGGTCCAGTGGATCCACCTCCTGGGTCGGCCCGACCGCCCGGCCGTGACAGTAAGATCAGGCCATGGATCCCGCTGCAGCATTAGCGGCCTTGCAAGAGGAACTCCGACGTCAGCATGAAGTCCAGACCCGCATGTTGCAATTTATGACCTCCGTGGACACCCGCCTGTACACGTTACAAGCATCAATGACGCCTGCGGCACCCAGGTCCCCAGCTATGCAAGCCATGGCTCCCGCACCAGTGGCAGCCTCTTCAGATGCTTCCCGTCTCCGTTTGGCGTCACCACCTCGTTATGCTGGAGATCCCAAGACCTGCAGGGGCTTCATAAACCAGTGTTCCCTTCATTTCACGCAGCTGCCACATCTGTTCGCCTCTGACCAAGCCAAGGTCGCCTTTATAATGTCTCATCTGGAGGGCGAGGCGCTGGCGTGGATGAACCCCTTGTGGGAGAAGGAGGACCCCATGACCAAGAACCTTCAAGAGTTCCTGCAGGCCTTTCGCAGCACCTTCGACGAGCCGGGACGCGCCTCTGCGTCTGCTTCATCCCTCCTCCGCCTACGTCAAGGAACACTGACGGTGGGTCAATATGCCATCCGTTTCCGTACTTTGGCTTCTGAACTCGGGTGGAATAATGAGGCCCTGACAGCCGCCTTCTGGGAAGGACTCTCGAGTCGCATCAAGGATGAGTTGGCGGGTCGTGACGTGCCCTCCACCCTAGATGCCCTGATTGCCCTAGCCACTCGAGTGGACATTCGTTTCCAGGAACGCTCCAAAGAGCTGTATCGTGAGAGACGTGCAGTACGGCACTCCCCTCCTCCACAGAAGTCCTCTGTGCCTCACTCTTCAACAGCTGGGATTCCTGTCCACGAGCCCATGCAGGTTGACCGAGTACGACAGTCTGACCAACGTAGAGCAGAGCGGCTCGCCAAAGGCCTCTGCTTTTACTGCGGAGAGGGCACACATCTCTTACGCTCCTGTCCGGAAAGGCCGGGAAACTCCAAAGCCTAGGGTTGGTAGGAGAGGCCACCCTAGGTGCTGGGACTCTCTCAGACCCAGTTATGTGGACGGTACAAGTGTCAACAGGAGAGACGCGCTTCACGGCTGAGGCATACCTCGACTCCGGAGCAGCAGGCAATTTTATCCAGCAGGCCACGGTGGACAAGTACCAGCTGCCTGTTACTCCACTCGATAAGCCCCTAATGATTGCCTCGGTGGATGGGAGACCCCTCTCTGATACCATCTCCTGGATCACCAAGCCGGTGGAATTGCGTATAGGTGCTCTGCACACCGAGAACATCGCTCTCTACGTCCTTCCACACATGTCCCATCAAATCCTGCTGGGACTTCCTTGGTTGCGGACGCACGAACCATCAGTCAGCTGGGGTACTGGCGAAATCACTCGTTGGGGCTCTGCCTGTCATGAGAGATGTCTAAAGTCCCTACAACCAATCCGACGTCCTCCGGCTCCAGAGAACCTACCAGAACTGCCCTCGGCCTATTGGTCCTTCGCGGACGTTTTTGACAAGAAGGAGTCTGAGGTACTTCCGCCACACCGTCCCTACGATTGCGCCATCGACCTGCTCCCAGGAACAACACCACCTCGAGGACGGATATATCCGTTGTCTCCAGCGGAAACCAGGGCCATGTCCACATACATCACGGAAAGCCTGGCAAAGGGATTCATCCGGAGATCCTCCTCTCCTGCGGGAGCAGGCTTCTTCTTCGTTAAGAGGAAAGAGGGTGACCTACGCCCATGCATTGACTACCGGGGCTTGAATCAGATCACCATAAAAAACAAGTACCCCCTACCGCTCATCCCCGAATTGTTCGACCGGCTCAGAGGAGCCCGTGTGTTCACCAAACTGGATCTTCGGGGTGCCTACAACCTAGTTCGTATCCGCTCTGGGGACGAATGGAAGACCGCATTTAATACTCGCGACGGGCACTACGAATACTGCGTGATGCCCTTCGGTCTGTGTAACGCTCCTGCCGTATTCCAAGAACTGGTGAACGACATATTCCGGGACCTCCTCTACCTCTGTGTAGTAGTTTATCTGGATGACATCCTTGTCTTCTCTCCGGACCTCCAGACCCACAGAGAGAACGTAAAGCTGGTCCTACAAAGACTGAGAGAGAATCGTCTCTACGCCAAATATGAGAAGTGCGTCTTTGAGCAGTCTTCTCTCCCTTTCCTGGGATACATCATCTCGGGTACGGGGTTGCAGATGGATCCAAAGAAGGTCTCCTCCATACTCAACTGGCCTCCTCCTTCTGGACTGAAGGCAATCCAACGGTTCCTGGGATTCGCCAACTACTACCGCCAGTTTATCCCGCACTTCTCCGCCCTGACTGCCCCTCTCTCCGCTTTGACCAAAAAGGAGGCTAAACCAAAGGACTGGTCACCTGCGGCCGACGCCGCGTTTTGCTCTTTGAAGCGAGCTTTCGCCTCCTCTCCTGTACTCCACCGACCGGAGTTAAACCGCCAGTTCACCTTGGAGGTGGATGCCTCCTCCTCAGGAGCCGGAGCAGTGCTCATGCAAAAATCCTCCTCCGGGAAGATGGTGACTTGCGGTTTCTTTTCTAAGAGCTTCTCAGCACCAGAACGGAATTACACCATCGGTGACCGAGAATTATTGGCGGTCAAACTAGCTCTGGAGGAGTGGCGCTACCTCCTGGAAGGAGCAGTGTACCCCGTGACCATCTACACGGACCACAAGAACCTGGAATACCTGCGGTCCGCTCAGCGACTGAACCCGCGGCAAGCCAGGTGGTCCTTATTCTTTGCCAGGTTTGACTTCCAGCTCCACTTCCGACCCGCGGACAAGAATGTACGCGCCGATGCCTTGTCTAGGTCCCTCATGTCCATGGAGCAGGAGGAAGAGACTACCCAACCTATCATCCCTCCTAGCAAGATTGTTCCGGTGGCTCCCGTCACTCTGGCCCAAATACCACCCGGGAAGACCTATGTCTCGGAGACCGACAGGCAAAAAGTGTTACACTGGGGTCATGCCTCAAAAACAGCCGGCCATGCAGGCCAGAAGAGAACATGGGGTGCGATTGTACGCCATTACTGGTGGCCATCCCTTCGCACTGACGTCGCCGCCTTTGTCTCTGCCTGCTCCTCTTGTGCCAGGAACAAGACGCCCAAACACCTGCCCTATGGCCGTCTTCTGCCTCTACCGATACCCTCAGTTCCCTGGCAACACATTGCGATGGACTTTATTACGGACTTGCCATTATCCTCTGGACACACAGTCATATGGGTCGTGGTGGACCGGTTCTCCAAAATGGCCCACTTCATCCCCATGGCTGGACTGCCCTCTGCTCAGGAACTCGCGGAAGCCTATATCCATCACATCTTCCGCTTGCATGGCTTTCCATCCCACATCGTGTCCGACAGAGGAACTCAGTTCACCTCCCGCTTCTGGAGGGCGCTCTGCAAACACCTGGGAGTAACTCTGGACTTTTCTTCCGCATACCATCCTCAGTCTAATGGCCAAGTGGAGAGGGTCAATCAAATCTTGACATCCTTCTTACGTCACTATGTCAACACCCATCACGACGACTGGTCCACGCTTCTGCCTTGGGCTGAGTTCTCACATAACCACCACATCAGTGAGTCGTCCTCCAAATCTCCCTTCCATGTCGTTTACGGACTTCAGCCCTCCGTTCCATTGCCTATATCCCCTTCTTCGGATGTCCCTGCGGCTGATACTGTAGCCCGTGACTTCGCTACCATTTGGGACTCTGTCAAGGCGTCCCTTGGACGCGCTTCCCAGCGGATGAAGAAACACGCTGACAAAAGGCGTCTAGACCCTCCGTGTTTCTCTCCTGGAGACCTCGTCTGGCTTGCTTCCCAGTACGTCCGCCTGAAGATACCGTCATACAAGCTGGGTCCTCGCTACATTGGGCCGTTTAAAGTCCTCAGCAAGATCAATGAGGTTTCCTACAAGCTACAGCTCCCGGCCACGATGAGGATACCCAACTCATTCCACGTCTCCCTGCTCAAGCCGGTTGTCCTTGGTCCCTTCTCCAATGCTGCCAGTCCGGCCCCTCCACCTATTGCCGATGACGACATCTATGCGGTAAGGACTCCTCTTATCCGTGCCTTCATGTCCCGGTTGCGGGGTGGGGGGCGTGGGGGGGGGGTACTGTCACGCTCCCCGGGTCCTCACCCCCGCTCCCCGGCTCACCTGCCACGCTGCCCGCTCCTCAGCCCCCGGATTCCATCCGTCCCAGGCCCCCTGGTCCCCGATCCCGGCGCCCGACGGCTTCCCAGGACCTGGCCGGCTCCCCTGCGTCCTCCCCTCAGCCTCCTTCCCTGGCTTCTGGCACCCGGGCGGCGCGCATGCGCGTTAGGGCGCGCGCGCGGTCACTGACCCTTTCTTAAAGGGCCAGCGTCCATTAACAGGAAATGAGGTTGAACAGGTACTGGGTATAAAGGGGGTTAGTGTCCAAGGGGGCGGGGCCTGATCTTCGTGTTCCCTGAGCTAGGAGTCAGGTCTCTTGGTGTTTATGTGCCTGTACTCACCTATCTCTCTTTGTAGAGCCGTACCTGCCTCGCCATCCCGTCTGCCGTATCCTGAACCCCGCACACTGTCCGTCTGCCATCTGACAGTCCGTACCATCTCGGATCCCTGCGGTGACCCGTCATCTCGCTCCTGAGGTTCCGGACCCCGCCTGATACCATCTCGGCTTCCGAACCTGAGCTACGTCACCAGGACTACCATCTGTGACACCGTGGTCCCAGGGACTCCTCCGCTGCCTTCACTTGCACGGACTGTTCTGCTGCCCATCAGTGCTTCAGCTGCCGGACTCCCTACCACCATCTTAAGAGTTCGGTCCAGTGGATCCACCTCCTGGGTCGGCCCGACCGCCCGGCCGTGACATATTGCAATCCCGAGATAATCGTCTCCATGCTCCAAATCCATTTTAAAGCCATTTTTAAGGCATTTCGCGCATACATGAAATGAACACATTTTTCTCCAAAACTATAACAGATGCAAGCTTGTCCTGTTTGGTGGAGATGATATTTAATAAAATAAGTAGAAATCCACTAAAAGTTTTGTTTGGTTATCTTGCAATCCCGAGATAATCGTCTCCATGCTCCAAATCCATTTTAAAGCCATTTTTAAGGCATTTCGCGCATACATGAAATGAACACATTTTTCTCCAAAACTATAACAGATGCAAGCTTGTCCTGTTTGGTGGAGATGATATTTAATAAAATAAGTAGAAATCCACTAAAAGTTTTGTTTGGTTATCTTGCAATCCCGAGATAATCGTCTCCATGCTCCAAATCCATTTTAAAGCCATTTTTAAGGCATTTCGCGCATACATGAAATGAACACATTTTTCTCCAAAACTATAACAGATGCAAGCTTGTCCTGTTTGGTGGAGATGATATTTAATAAAATAAGTAGAAATCCACTAAAAGTTTTGTTTGGTTATCTTGCAATCCCGAGATAATCGTCTCCATGCTCCAAATCCATTTTAAAGCCATTTTTAAGGCATTTCGCGCATACATGAAATGAACACATTTTTCTCCAAAACTATAACAGATGCAAGCTTGTCCTGTTTGGTGGAGATGATATTTAATAAAATAAGTAGAAATCCACTAAAAGTTTTGTTTGGTTATCTTGCAATCCCGAGATAATCGTCTCCATGCTCCAAATCCATTTTAAAGCCATTTTTAAGGCATTTCGCGCATACATGAAATGAACACATTTTTCTCCAAAACTATAACAGATGCAAGCTTGTCCTGTTTGGTGGAGATGATATTTAATAAAATAAGTAGAAATCCACTAAAAGTTTTGTTTGGTTATCTTGCAATCCCGAGATAATCGTCTCCATGCTCCAAATCCATTTTAAAGCCATTTTTAAGGCATTTCGCGCATACATGAAATGAACACATTTTTCTCCAAAACTATAACAGATGCAAGCTTGTCCTGTTTGGTGGAGATGATATTTAATAAAATAAGTAGAAATCCACTAAAAGTTTTGTTTGGTTATCTTGCAATCCCGAGATAATCGTCTCCATGCTCCAAATCCATTTTAAAGCCATTTTTAAGGCATTTCGCGCATACATGAAATGAACACATTTTTCTCCAAAACTATAACAGATGCAAGCTTGTCCTGTTTGGTGGAGATGATATTTAATAAAATAAGTAGAAATCCACTAAAAGTTTTGTTTGGTTATCTTGCAATCCCGAGATAATCGTCTCCATGCTCCAAATCCATTTTAAAGCCATTTTTAAGGCATTTCGCGCATACATGAAATGAACACATTTTTCTCCAAAACTATAACAGATGCAAGCTTGTCCTGTTTGGTGGAGATGATATTTAATAAAATAAGTAGAAATCCACTAAAAGTTTTGTTTGGTTATATTGCAATCCCGAGATAATCGTCTCCATGCTCCAAATCCATTTTAAAGCCATTTTTAAGGCATTTCGCGCATACATGAAATGAACACATTTTTCTCCAAAACTATAACAGATGCAAGCTTGTCCTGTTTGGTGGAGATGATATTTAATAAAATAAGTAGAAATCCACTTAAAGTTTTGTTTGGTTATCTTGCAATCCCGAGATAATCGTCTCCATGCTCCAAATCCATTTTAAAGCCATTTTTAAGGCATTTCGCGCATACATGAAATGAACACATTTTTCTCCAAAACTATAACAGATGCAAGCTTGTCCTGTTTGGTGGAGATGATATTTAATAAAATAAGTAGAAATCCACTAAAAGTTTTGTTTGGTTATCTTGCAATCCCGAGATAATCGTCTCCATGCTCCAAATCCATTTTAAAGCCATTTTTAAGGCATTTCGCGCATACATGAAATGAACACATTTTTCTCCAAAACTATAACAGATGCAAGCTTGTCCTGTTTGGTGGAGATGATATTTAATAAAATAAGTAGAAATCCACTAAAAGTTTTGTTTGGTTATCTTGCAATCCCGAGATAATCGTCTCCATGCTCCAAATCCATTTTAAAGCCATTTTTAAGGCATTTCGCGCATACATGAAATGAACACATTTTTCTCCAAAACTATAACAGATGCAAGCTTGTCCTGTTTGGTGGAGATGATATTTAATAAAATAAGTAGAAATCCACTAAAAGTTTTGTTTGGTTATCTTGCAATCCCGAGATAATCGTCTCCATGCTCCAAATCCATTTTAAAGCCATTTTTAAGGCATTTCGCGCATACATGAAATGAACACATTTTTCTCCAAAACTATAACAGATGCAAGCTTGTCCTGTTTGGTGGAGATGATATTTAATAAAATAAGTAGAAATCCACTAAAAGTTTTGTTTGGTTATCTTGCAATCCCGAGATAATCGTCTCCATGCTCCAAATCCATTTTAAAGCCATTTTTAAGGCATTTCGCGCATACATGAAATGAACACATTTTTCTCCAAAACTATAACAGATGCAAGCTTGTCCTGTTTGGTGGAGATGATATTTAATAAAATAAGTAGAAATCCACTAAAAGTTTTGTTTGGTTATATTGCAATCCCGAGATAATCGTCTCCATGCTCCAAATCCATTTTAAAGCCATTTTTAAGGCATTTCGCGCATACATGAAATGAACACATTTTTCTCCAAAACTATAACAGATGCAAGCTTGTCCTGTTTGGTGGAGATGATATTTAATAAAATAAGTAGAAATCCACTAAAAGTTTTGTTTGGTTATCTTGCAATCCCGAGATAATCGTCTCCATGCTCCAAATCCATTTTAAAGCCATTTTTAAGGCATTTCGCGCATACATGAAATGAACACATTTTTCTCCAAAACTATAACAGATGCAAGCTTGTCCTGTTTGGTGGAGATGATATTTAATAAAATAAGTAGAAATCCACTAAAAGTTTTGTTTGGTTATCTTGCAATCCCGAGATAATCGTCTCCATGCTCCAAATCCATTTTAAAGCCATTTTTAAGGCATTTCGCGCATACATGAAATGAACACATTTTTCTCCAAAACTATAACAGATGCAAGCTTGTCCTGTTTGGTGGAGATGATATTTAATAAAATAAGTAGAAATCCACTAAAAGTTTTGTTTGGTTATCTTGCAATCCCGAGATAATCGTCTCCATGCTCCAAATCCATTTTAAAGCCATTTTTAAGGCATTTCGCGCATACATGAAATGAACACATTTTTCTCCAAAACTATAACAGATGCAAGCTTGTCCTGTTTGGTGGAGATGATATTTAATAAAATAAGTAGAAATCCACTAAAAGTTTTGTTTGGTTATCTTGCAATCCCGAGATAATCGTCTCCATGCTCCAAATCCATTTTAAAGCCATTTTTAAGGCATTTCGCGCATACATGAAATGAACACATTTTTCTCCAAAACTATAACAGATGCAAGCTTGTCCTGTTTGGTGGAGATGATATTTAATAAAATAAGTAGAAATCCACTAAAAGTTTTGTTTGGTTATCTTGCAATCCCGAGATAATCGTCTCCATGCTCCAAATCCATTTTAAAGCCATTTTTAAGGCATTTCGCGCATACATGAAATGAACACATTTTTCTCCAAAACTATAACACATGCAAGCTTGTCCTGTTTGGTGGAGATGATATTTAATAAAATAAGTAGAAATCCACTAAAAGTTTTGTTTGGTTATCTTGCAATCCCGAGATAATCGTCTCCATGCTCCAAATCCATTTTAAAGCCATTTTTAAGGCATTTCGCGCATACATGAAATGAACACATTTTTCTCCAAAACTATAACAGATGCAAGCTTGTCCTGTTTGGTGGAGATGATATTTAATAAAATAAGTAGAAATCCACTAAAAGTTTTGTTTGGTTATCTTGCAATCCCGAGATAATCGTCTCCATGCTCCAAATCCATTTTAAAGCCATTTTTAAGGCATTTCGCGCATACATGAAATGAACACATTTTTCTCCAAAACTATAACACATGCAAGCTTGTCCTGTTTGGTGGAGATGATATTTAATAAAATAAGTAGAAATCCACTAAAAGTTTTGTTTGGTTATCTTGCAATCCCGAGATAATCGTCTCCATGCTCCAAATCCATTTTAAAGCCATTTTTAAGGCATTTCGCGCATACATGAAATGAACACATTTTTCTCCAAAACTATAACAGATGCAAGCTTGTCCTGTTTGGTGGAGATGATATTTAATAAAATAAGTAGAAATCCACTAAAAGTTTTGTTTGGTTATCTTGCAATCCCGAGATAATCGTCTCCATGCTCCAAATCCATTTTAAAGCCATTTTTAAGGCATTTCGCGCATACATGAAATGAACACATTTTTCTCCAAAACTATAACAGATGCAAGCTTGTCCTGTTTGGTGGAGATTATATTTAATAAAATAAGTAGAAATCCACTAAAAGTTTTGTTTGGTTATCTTGCAATCCCGAGATAATCGTCTCCATGCTCCAAATCCATTTTAAAGCCATTTCAAAGGCATTTCGCGCATACATGAAATGAACACATTTTTCTCCAAAACTATAACACATGCAAGCTTGTCCTGTTTGGTGGAGATGATATTTAATAAAATAAGTAGAAATCCACTAAAAGTTTTGTTTGGTTATCTTGCAATCCCGAGATAATCGTCTCCATGCTCCAAATCCATTTTAAAGCCATTTCTAAGGCATTTCGCGCATACATGAAATGAACACATTTTTCTCCAAAACTATAACAGATGCAAGCTTGTCCTGTTTGGTGGAGATGATATTTAATAAAATAAGTAGAAATCCACTAAAAGTTTTGTTTGGTTATCTTGCAATCCCGAGATAATCGTCTCCATGCTCCAAATCCATTTTAAAGCCATTTTTAAGGCATTTCGCGCATACATGAAATGAACACATTTTTCTCCAAAACTATAACAGATGCAAGCTTGTCCTGTTTGGTGGAGATGATATTTAATAAAATAAGTAGAAATCCACTAAAAGTTTTGTTTGGTTATCTTGCAATCCCGAGATAATCGTCTCCATGCTCCAAATCCATTTTAAAGCCATTTTTAAGGCATTTCGCGCATACATGAAATGAACACATTTTTCTCCAAAACTATAACAGATGCAAGCTTGTCCTGTTTGGTGGAGATGATATTTAATAAAATAAGTAGAAATCCACTAAAAGTTTTGTTTCGTTATCTTGCAATCCCGAGATAATCGTCTCCATGCTCCAAATCCATTTTAAAGCCATTTTTAAGGCATTTCGCGCATACATGAAATGAACACATTTTTCTCCAAAACTATAACAGATGCAAGCTTGTCCTGTTTGGTGGAGATGATATTTAATAAAATAAGTAGAAATCCACTAAAAGTTTTGTTTGGTTATCTTGCAATCCCGAGATAATCGTCTCCATGCTCCAAATCCATTTTAAAGCCATTTTTAAGGCATTTCGCGCATAAATGAAATGAACACATTTTTCTCCAAAACTATAACAGATGCAAGCTTGTCCTGTTTGGTGGAGATGATATTTAATAAAATAAGTAGAAATCCACTAAAAGTTTTGTTTGGTTATCTTGCAATCCCGAGATAATCGTCTCCATGCTCCAAATCCATTTTAAAGCCATTTTTAAGGCATTTTGCGCATACATGAAATGAACACATTTTTCTCCAAAACTATAACAGATGCAAGCTTGTCCTGTTTGGTGGAGATGATATTTAATAAAATAAGTAGAAATCCACTAAAAGTTTTGTTTGGTTATCTTGCAATCCCGAGATAATCGTCTCCATGCTCCAAATCCATTTTAAAGCCATTTTTAAGGCATTTCGCGCATACATGAAATGAACACATTTTTCTCCAAAACTATAACAGATGCAAGCTTGTCCTGTTTGGTGGAGATAATATTTAATAAAATAAGTAGAAATCTACTAAAAGTTTCGTTTGTTTATATTGCCATCCTGAGATAATCGTCTCCATGCTCCAAATCCATTTTAAAGCCATTTCAAAGGCATTTTGCGCATACATGAAATGAACACATTTTTCTCCAAAACTATAACACATGCAAGCTTGTCCTGTTTGGTGGAGATGATATTTAATAAAATAAGTAGAAATCCACTAAAAGTTTTGTTTGGTTATCTTGCAATCCCGAGATAATCGTCTCCATGCTCCAAATCCATTTTAAAGCCATTTTTAAGGCATTTCGCGCATACATGAAATGAACACATTTTTCTCCAAAACTATAACAGATGCAAGCTTGTCCTGTTTGGTGGAGATGATATTTAATAAAATAAGTAGAAATCCACTAAAAGTTTTGTTTGGTTATCTTGCAATCCCGAGATAATCGTCTCCATGCTCCAAATCCATTTTAAAGCCATTTCAAAGGCATTTCGCGCATACATGAAATGAACACATTTTTCTCCAAAACTATAACAGATGCAAGCTTGTCCTGTTTGGTGGAGATGATATTTAATAAAATAAGTAGAAATCCACTAAAAGTTTTGTTTGGTTATCTTGCAATCCCGAGATAATCGTCTCCATGCTCCAAATCCATTTTAAAGCCATTTTTAAGGCATTTCGCGCATACATGAAATGAACACATTTTTCTCCAAAACTATAACAGATGCAAGCTTGTCCTGTTTGGTGGAGATGATATTTAATAAAATAAGTAGAAATCCACTAAAAGTTTTGTTTGGTTATCTTGCAATCCCGAGATAATCGCCTCCATGCTCCAAATCCATTTTAAAGCCATTTTTAAGGCATTTCGCGCATACATGAAATGAACACATTTTTCTCCAAAACTATAACAGATGCAAGCTTGTCCTGTTTGGTGGAGATGATATTTAATAAAATAAGTAGAAATCCACTAAAAGTTTTGTTTGGTTATATTGCAATCCCGAGATAATCGTCTTCATGCTCCAAATCCATTTTAAAGCCATTTTTAAGGCATTTCGCGCATACATGAAATGAACACATTTTTCTCCAAAACTATAACAGATGCAAGCTTGTCCTGTTTGGTGGAGATGATATTTAATAAAATAAGTAGAAATCCACTAAAAGTTTTGTTTGGTTATCTTGCAATCCCGAGATAATCGTCTCCATGCTCCAAATCCATTTTAAAGCCATTTTTAAGGCATTTCGCGCATACATGAAATGAACACATTTTTCTCCAAAACTATAACAGATGCAAGCTTGTCCTGTTTGGTGGAGATAATATTTAATAAAATAAGTAGAAATCTACTAAAAGTTTCGTTTGTTTATATTGCCATCCTGAGATAATCGTCTCCATGCTCCAAATCCATTTTAAAGCCATTTCAAAGGCATTTTGCGCATACATGAAATGAACACATTTTTCTCCAAAACTAACACATGCAAGCTTGTCCTGTTTGGTGGAGATGATATTTAATAAAATAAGTAGAAATCCACTAAAAGTTTTGTTTGGTTATCTTGCAATCCCGAGATAATCGTCTCCATGCTCCAAATCCATTTTAAAGCCATTTTTAAGGCATTTCGCGCATACATGAAATGAACACATTTTTCTCCAAAACTATAACAGATGCAAGCTTGTCCTGTTTGGTGGAGATGATATTTAATAAAATAAGTAGAAATCCACTAAAAGTTTTGTTTGGTTATCTTGCAATCCCGAGATAATCGTCTCCATGCTCCAAATCCATTTTAAAGCCATTTTTAAGGCATTTCGCGCATACATGAAATGAACACATTTTTCTCCAAAACTATAACAGATGCAAGCTTGTCCTGTTTGGTGGAGATGATATTTAATAAAATAAGTAGAAATCCACTAAAAGTTTTGTTTGGTTATCTTGCAATCCCGAGATAATCGTCTCCATGCTCCAAATCCATTTTAAAGCCATTTTTAAGGCATTTCGCGCATACATGAAATGAACACATTTTTCTCCAAAACTATAACAGATGCAAGCTTGTCCTGTTTGGTGGAGATGATATTTAATAAAATAAGTAGAAATCCACTAAAAGTTTTGTTTGGTTATCTTGCAATCCCGAGATAATCGTCTCCATGCTCCAAATCCATTTTAAAGCCATTTTTAAGGCATTTCGCGCATACATGAAATGAACACATTTTTCTCCAAAACTATAACAGATGCAAGCTTGTCCTGTTTGGTGGAGATAATATTTAATAAAATAAGTAGAAATCTACTAAAAGTTTCGTTTGTTTATATTGCCATCCTGAGATAATCGTCTCCATGCTCCAAATCCATTTTAAAGCCATTTCAAAGGCATTTTGCGCATACATGAAATGAACACATTTTTCTCCAAAACTATAACACATGCAAGCTTGTCCTGTTTGGTGGAGATGATATTTAATAAAATAAGTAGAAAACCACTAAAAGTTTTGTTTGGTTATCTTGCAATCCCGAGATAATCGTCTCCATGCTCCAAATCCATTTTAAAGCCATTTTTAAGGCATTTCGCGCATACATGAAATGAACACATTTTTCTCCAAAACTATAACAGATGCAAGCTTGTCCTGTTTGGTGGAGATGATATTTAATAAAATAAGTAGAAATCCACTAAAAGTTTTGTTTGGTTATCTTGCAATCCCGAGATAATCGTCTCCATGCTCCAAATCCATTTTAAAGCCATTTTTAAGGCATTTCGCGCATACATGAAATGAACACATTTTTCTCCAAAACTATAACACATGCAAGCTTGTCCTGTTTGGTGGAGATGATATTTAATAAAATAAGTAGAAAACCACTAAAAGTTTTGTTTGGTTATCTTGCAATCCCGAGATAATCGTCTCCATGCTCCAAATCCATTTTAAAGCCATTTTTAAGGCATTTCGCGCATACATGAAATGAACACATTTTTCTCCAAAACTATAACAGATGCAAGCTTGTCCTGTTTGGTGGAGATGATATTTAATAAAATAAGTAGAAATCCACTAAAAGTTTTGTTTGGTTATCTTGCAATCCCGAGATAATCGTCTCCATGCTCCAAATCCATTTTAAAGCCATTTCAAAGGCATTTTGCGCATACATGAAATGAACACATTTTTCTCCAAAACTATAACACATGCAAGCTTGTCCTGTTTGGTGGAGATGATATTTAATAAAATAAGTAGAAATCCACTAAAAGTTTTGTTTGGTTATCTTGCAATCCCGAGATAATCGTCTCCATGCTCCAAATCCATTTTAAAGCCATTTTTAAGGCATTTCGCGCATACATGAAATGAACACATTTTTCTCCAAAACTATAACAGATGCAAGCTTGTCCTGTTTGGTGGAGATGATATTTAATAAAATAAGTAGAAATCCACTAAAAGTTTTGTTTGGTTATCTTGCAATCCCGAGATAATCGTCTCCATGCTCCAAATCCATTTTAAAGCCATTTTTAAGGCATTTCGCGCATACATGAAATGAACACATTTTTCTCCAAAACTATAACAGATGCAAGCTTGTCCTGTTTGGTGGAGATGATATTTAATAAAATAAGTAGAAATCCACTAAAAGTTTTGTTTGGTTATCTTGCAATCCCGAGATAATCGTCTCCATGCTCCAAATCCATTTTAAAGCCATTTTTAAGGCATTTCGCGCATACATGAAATGAACACATTTTTCTCCAAAACTATAACAGATGCAAGCTTGTCCTGTTTGGTGGAGATGATATTTAATAAAATAAGTAGAAATCCACTAAAAGTTTTGTTTGGTTATATTGCAATCCCGAGATAATCGTCTTCATGCTCCAAATCCATTTTAAAGCCATTTTTAAGGCATTTCGCGCATACATGAAATGAACACATTTTTCTCCAAAACTATAACAGATGCAAGCTTGTCCTGTTTGGTGGAGATAATATTTAATAAAATAAGTAGAAATCTACTAAAAGTTTCGTTTGTTTATATTGCCATCCTGAGATAATCGTCTCCATGCTCCAAATCCATTTTAAAGCCATTTCAAAGGCATTTTGCGCATACATGAAATGAACACATTTTTCTCCAAAACTATAACACATGCAAGCTTGTCCTGTTTGGTGGAGATGATATTTAATAAAATAAGTAGAAATCCACTAAAAGTTTTGTTTGGTTATCTTGCAATCCCGAGATAATCGTCTCCATGCTCCAAATCCATTTTAAAGCCATTTTTAAGGCATTTCGCGCATACATGAAATGAACACATTTTTCTCCAAAACTATAACAGATGCAAGCTTGTCCTGTTTGGTGGAGATGATATTTAATAAAATAAGTAGAAATCCACTAAAAGTTTTGTTTGGTTATCTTGCAATCCCGAGATAATCGTCTCCATGCTCCAAATCCATTTTAAAGCCATTTTTAAGGCATTTCGCGCATACATGAAATGAACACATTTTTCTCCAAAACTATAACAGATGCAAGCTTGTCCTGTTTGGTGGAGATAATATTTAATAAAATAAGTAGAAATCTACTAAAAGTTTCGTTTGTTTATATTGCCATCCTGAGATAATCGTCTCCATGCTCCAAATCCATTTTAAAGCCATTTCAAAGGCATTTTGCGCATACATGAAATGAACACATTTTTCTCCAAAACTATAACACATGCAAGCTTGTCCTGTTTGGTGGAGATGATATTTAATAAAATAAGTAGAAATCCACTAAAAGTTTTGTTTGGTTATCTTGCAATCCCGAGATAATCGTCTCCATGCTCCAAATCCATTTTAAAGCCATTTTTAAGGCATTTCGCGCATACATGAAATGAACACATTTTTCTCTAAAACTATAACAGATGCAAGCTTGTCCTGTTTGGTGGAGATGATATTTAATAAAATAAGTAGAAATCCACTAAAAGTTTTGTTTGGTTATCTTGCAATCCCGAGATAATCGTCTCCATGCTCCAAATCCATTTTAAAGCCATTTTTAAGGCATTTCGCGCATACATGAAATGAACACATTTTTCTCCAAAACTATAACAGATGCAAGCTTGTCCTGTTTGGTGGAGATGATATTTAATAAAATAAGTAGAAATCCACTAAAAGTTTTGTTTGGTTATCTTGCAATCCCGAGATAATCGTCTCCATGCTCCAAATCCATTTTAAAGCCATTTTTAAGGCATTTCGCGCATACATGAAATGAACACATTTTTCTCCAAAACTATAACAGATGCAAGCTTGTCCTGTTTGGTGGAGATGATATTTAATAAAATAAGTAGAAATCCACTAAAAGTTTTGTTTGGTTATCTTGCAATCCCGAGATAATCGTCTCCATGCTCCAAATCCCTTTTAAAGCCATTTCAAAGGCATTTTGCGCATACATGAAATGAACACATTTTTCTCCAAAACTATAACACATGCAAGCTTGTCCTGTTTGGTGGAGATGATATTTAATAAAATAAGTAGAAATCCACTAAAAGTTTTGTTTGGTTATCTTGCAATCCCGAGATAATCGTCTCCATGCTCCAAATCCATTGTAAAGCCATTTTTAAGGCATTTCGCGCATACATGAAATGAACACATTTTTCTCCAAAACTATAACAGATGCAAGCTTGTCCTGTTTGGTGGAGATGATATTTAATAAAATAAGTAGAAATTTACTAAAAGTTTTGTTTGGTTATCTTGCAATCCCGAGATAATCGTCTCCATGCTCCAAATCCATTTTAAAGCCATTTTTAAGGCATTTCGCGCATACATGAAATGAACACATTTTTCTCCAAAACTATAACAGATGCAAGCTTGTCCTGTTTGGTGGAGATGATATTTAATAAAATAAGTAGAAATCCACTAAAAGTTTTGTTTGGTTATCTTGCAATCCCGAGATAATCGTCTCCATGCTCCAAATCCATTTTAAAGCCATTTCAAAGGCATTTTGCGCATACATGAAATGAACACATTTTTCTCCAAAACTATAACACATGCAAGCTTGTCCTGTTTGGTGGAGATGATATTTAATAAAATAAGTAGAAAACCACTAAAAGTTTTGTTTGGTTATCTTGCAATCCCGAGATAATCGTCTCCATGCTCCAAATCCATTTTAAAGCCATTTTTAAGGCATTTCGCGCATACATGAAATGAACACATTTTTCTCCAAAACTATAACAGATGCAAGCTTGTCCTGTTTGGTGGAGATGATATTTAATAAAATAAGTAGAAATCCACTAAAAGTTTTGTTTGGTTATCTTGCAATCCCGAGATAATCGTCTCCATGCTCCAAATCCATTTTAAAGCCATTTCAAAGGCATTTTGCGCATACATGAAATGAACACATTTTTCTCCAAAACTATAACACATGCAAGCTTGTCCTGTTTGGTGGAGATGATATTTAATAAAATAACTAGAAATCCACTAAAAGTTTTGTTTGGTTATCTTGCAATCCCGAGATAATCGTCTCCATGCTCCAAATCCATTTTAAAGCCATTTTTAAGGCATTTCGCGCATACATGAAATGAACACATTTTTCTCCAAAACTATAACAGATGCAAGCTTGTCCTGTTTGGTGGAGATGATATTTAATAAAATAAGTAGAAATCCACTAAAAGTTTTGTTTGGTTATCTTGCAATCCCGAGATAATCGTCTCCATGCTCCAAATCCATTTTAAAGCCATTTTTAAGGCATTTCGCGCATACATGAAATGAACACATTTTTCTCCAAAACTATAACAGATGCAAGCTTGTCCTGTTTGGTGGAGATGATATTTAATAAAATAAGTAGAAATCCACTAAAAGTTTTGTTTGGTTATCTTGCAATCCCGAGATAATCGTCTCCATGCTCCAAATCCATTTTAAAGCCATTTTTAAGGCATTTCGCGCATACATGAAATGAACACATTTTTCTCCAAAACTATAACAGATGCAAGCTTGTCCTGTTTGGTGGAGATGATATTTAATAAAATAAGTAGAAATCCACTAAAAGTTTTGTTTGGTTATATTGCAATCCCGAGATAATCGTCTTCATGCTCCAAATCCATTTTAAAGCCATTTTTAAGGCATTTCGCGCATACATGAAATGAACACATTTTTCTCCAAAACTATAACAGATGCAAGCTTGTCCTGTTTGGTGGAGATGATATTTAATAAAATAAGTAGAAATCCACTAAAAGTTTTGTTTGGTTATCTTGCAATCCCGAGATAATCGTCTCCATGCTCCAAATCCATTTTAAAGCCATTTTTAAGGCATTTCGCGCATACATGAAATGAACACATTTTTCTCCAAAACTATAACAGATGCAAGCTTGTCCTGTTTGGTGGAGATAATATTTAATAAAATAAGTAGAAATCTACTAAAAGTTTCGTTTGTTTATATTGCCATCCTGAGATAATCGTCTCCATGCTCCAAATCCATTTTAAAGCCATTTCAAAGGCATTTTGCGCATACATGAAATGAACACATTTTTCTCCAAAACTATAACACATGCAAGCTTGTCCTGTTTGGTGGAGATGATATTTAATAAAATAAGTAGAAATCCACTAAAAGTTTTGTTTGGTTATCTTGCAATCCCGAGATAATCGTCTCCATGCTCCAAATCCATTTTAAAGCCATTTTTAAGGCATTTCGCGCATACATGAAATGAACACATTTTTCTCCAAAACTATAACAGATGCAAGCTTGTCCTGTTTGGTGGAGATAATATTTAATAAAATAAGTAGAAATCTACTAAAAGTTTTGTTTGTTTATATTGCCATCCTGAGATAATCGTCTCCATGCTCCAAATCCATTTTAAAGCCATTTCAAAGGCATTTTGCGCATACATGAAATGAACACATTTTTCTCCAAAACTATAACACATGCAAGCTTGTCCTGTTTGGTGGAGATGATATTTAATAAAATAAGTAGAAATCCACTAAAAGTTTTGTTTGGTTATCTTGCAATCCCGAGATAATCGTCTCCATGCTCCAAATCCATTTTAAAGCCATTTTTAAGGCATTTCGCGCATACATGAAATGAACACATTTTTCTCCAAAACTATAACAGATGCAAGCTTGTCCTGTTTGGTGGAGATAATATTTAATAAAATAAGTAGAAATCTACTAAAAGTTTTGTTTGTTTATATTGCCATCCTGAGATAATCGTCTCCATGCTCCAAATCCATTTTAAAGCCATTTCAAAGGCATTTTGCGCATACATGAAATGAACACATTTTTCTCCAAAACTATAACACATGCAAGCTTGTCCTGTTTGGTGGAGATGATATTTAATAAAATAAGTAGAAATCCACTAAAAGTTTTGTTTGGTTATCTTGCAATCCCGACATAATCGTCTCCATGCTCCAAATCCATTTTAAAGCCATTTTTAAGGCATTTCGCGCATACATGAAATGAACACATTTTTCTCTAAAACTATAACAGATGCAAGCTTGTCCTGTTTGGTGGAGATGATATTTAATAAAATAAGTAGAAATCCACTAAAAGTTTTGTTTGGTTATCTTGCAATCCCGAGATAATCGTCTCCATGCTCCAAATCCATTTTAAAGCCATTTTTAAGGCATTTCGCGCATACATGAAATGAACACATTTTTCTCCAAAACTATAACAGATGCAAGCTTGTCCTGTTTGGTGGAGATAATATTTAATAAAATAAGTAGAAATCTACTAAAAGTTTCGTTTGTTTATATTGCCATCCTGAGATAATCGTCTCCATGCTCCAAATCCATTTTAAAGCCATTTCAAAGGCATTTTGCGCATACATGAAATGAACACATTTTTCTCCAAAACTATAACACATGCAAGCTTGTCCTGTTTGGTGGAGATGATATTTAATAAAATAAGTAGAAATCCACTAAAAGTTTTGTTTGGTTATCTTGCAATCCCGAGATAATCGTCTCCATGCTCCAAATCCATTTTAAAGCCATTTTTAAGGCATTTCGCACATACATGAAATGAACACATTTTTCTCTAAAACTATAACAGATGCAAGCTTGTCCTGTTTGGTGGAGATGATATTTAATAAAATAAGTAGAAATCCACTAAAAGTTTTGTTTGGTTATCTTGCAATCCCGAGATAATCGTCTCCATGCTCCAAATCCATTTTAAAGCCATTTTTAAGGCATTTCGCGCATACATGAAATGAACACATTTTTCTCCAAAACTATAACAGATGCAAGCTTGTCCTGTTTGGTGGAGATGATATTTAATAAAATAAGTAGAAATCCACTAAAAGTTTTGTTTGGTTATCTTGCAATCCCGAGATAATCGTCTCCATGCTCCAAATCCATTTTAAAGCCATTTTTAAGGCATTTCGCGCATACATGAAATGAACACATTTTTCTCCAAAACTATAACAGATGCAAGCTTGTCCTGTTTGGTGGAGATGATATTTAATAAAATAAGTAGAAATCCACTAAAAGTTTTGTTTGGTTATCTTGCAATCCCGAGATAATCGTCTCCATGCTCCAAATCCATTTTAAAGCTATTTCAAAGGCATTTTGCGCATACATGAAATGAACACATTTTTCTCCAAAACTATAACACATGCAAGCTTGTCCTGTTTGGTGGAGATGATATTTAATAAAATAAGTAGAAATCCACTAAAAGTTTTGTTTGGTTATCTTGCAATCCCGAGATAATCGTCTCCATGCTCCAAATCCATTTTAAAGCCATTTTTAAGGCATTTCGCGCATACATGAAATGAACACATTTTTCTCCAAAACTATAACAGATGCAAGCTTGTCCTGTTTGGTGGAGATGATATTTAATAAAATAAGTAGAAATCCACTAAAAGTTTTGTTTGGTTATCTTGCAATCCCGAGATAATCGTCTCCATGCTCCAAATCCATTTTAAAGCCATTTTTAAGGCATTTCGCGCATACATGAAATGAACACATTTTTCTCCAAAACTATAACAGATGCAAGCTTGTCCTGTTTGGTGGAGATGATATTTAATAAAATAAGTAGAAATCCACTAAAAGTTTTGTTTGGTTATCTTGCAATCCCGAGATAATCGTCTCCATGCTCCAAATCCATTTTAAAGCCATTTCAAAGGCATTTTGCGCATACATGAAATGAACACATTTTTCTCCAAAACTATAACACATGCAAGCTTGTCCTGTTTGGTGGAGATGATATTTAATAAAATAAGTAGAAAACCACTAAAAGTTTTGTTTGGTTATCTTGCAATCCCGAGACAATCGTCTCCATGCTCCAAATCCATTTTAAAGCCATTTTTAAGGCATTTCGCGCATACATGAAATGAACACATTTTTCTCCAAAACTATAACAGATGCAAGCTTGTCCTGTTTGGTGGAGATGATATTTAATAAAATAAGTAGAAATCCACTAAAAGTTTTGTTTGGTTATCTTGCAATCCCGAGATAATCGTCTCCATGCTCCAAATCCATTTTAAAGCCATTTCAAATGCATTTTGCGCATACATGAAATGAACACATTTTTCTCCAAAACTATAACACATGCAAGCTTGTCCTGTTTGGTGGAGATGATATTTAATAAAATAAGTAGAAATCCACTAAAAGTTTTGTTTGGTTATCTTGCAATCCCGAGATAATCGTCTCCATGCTCCAAATCCATTTTAAAGCCATTTTTAAGGCATTTCGCGCATACATGAAATGAACACATTTTTCTCCAAAACTATAACAGATGCAAGCTTGTCCTGTTTGGTGGAGATGATATTTAATAAAATAAGTAGAAATCCACTAAAAGTTTTGTTTGGTTATCTTGCAATCCCGAGATAATCGTCTCCATGCTCCAAATCCATTTTAAAGCCATTTTTAAGGCATTTCGCGCATACATGAAATGAACACATTTTTCTCCAAAACTATAACAGATGCAAGCTTGTCCTGTTTGGTGGAGATGATATTTAATAAAATAAGTAGAAATCCACTAAAAGTTTTGTTTGGTTATCTTGCAATCCCGAGATAATCGTCTCCATGCTCCAAATCCATTTTAAAGCCATTTTTAAGGCATTTCGCGCATACATGAAATGAACACATTTTTCTCCAAAACTATAACAGATGCAAGCTTGTCCTGTTTGGTGGAGATGATATTTAATAAAATAAGTAGAAATCCACTAAAAGTTTTGTTTGGTTATATTGCAATCCCGAGATAATCGTCTCCATGCTCCAAATCCATTTTAAAGCCATTTTTAAGGCATTTCGCGCATACATGAAATGAACACATTTTTCTCCAAAACTATAACAGATGCAAGCTTGTCCTGTTTGGTGGAGATAATATTTAATAAAATAAGTAGAAATCTACTAAAAGTTTCGTTTGTTTATATTGCCATCCTGAGATAATCGTCTCCATGCTCCAAATCCATTTTAAAGCCATTTCAAAGGCATTTTGCGCATACATGAAATGAACACATTTTTCTCCAAAACTATAACACATGCAAGCTTGTCCTGTTTGGTGGAGATGATATTTAATAAAATAAGTAGAAATCCACTAAAAGTTTTGTTTGGTTATCTTGCAATCCCGAGATAATCGTCTCCATGCTCCAAATCCATTTTAAAGCCATTTTTAAGGCATTTCGCGCATACATGAAATGAACACATTTTTCTCCAAAACTATAACAGATGCAAGCTTGTCCTGTTTGGTGGAGATGATATTTAATAAAATAAGTAGAAATCCACTAAAAGTTTTGTTTGGTTATCTTGCAATCCCGAGATAATCGTCTCCATGCTTCAAATCCATTTTAAAGCCATTTCAAAGGCATTTTGCGCATACATGAAATGAACACATTTTTCTCCAAAACTATAACACATGCAAGCTTGTCCTGTTTGGTGGAGATGATATTTAATAAAATAAGTAGAAATCCACTAAAAGTTTTGTTTGGTTATCTTGCAATCCCGAGATAATCGTCTCCATGCTCCAAATCCATTTTAAAGCCATTTTTAAGGCATTTCGCGCATACATGAAATGAACACATTTTTCTCCAAAACTATAACAGATGCAAGCTTGTCCTGTTTGGTGGAGATGATATTTAATAAAATAAGTAGAAATCCACTAAAAGTTTTGTTTGGTTATCTTGCAATCCCGAGATAATCGTCTCCATGCTCCAAATCCATTTTAAAGCCATTTTTAAGGCATTTCGCGCATACATGAAATGAACACATTTTTCTCCAAAACTATAACAGATGCAAGCTTGTCCTGTTTGGTGGAGATGATATTTAATAAAATAAGTAGAAATCCACTAAAAGTTTTGTTTGGTTATCTTGCAATCCCGAGATAATCGTCTCCATGCTCCAAATCCATTTTAAAGCCATTTTTAAGGCATTTCGCGCATACATGAAATGAACACATTTTTCTCCAAAACTATAACAGATGCAAGCTTGTCCTGTTTGGTGGAGATGATATTTAATAAAATAAGTAGAAATCCACTAAAAGTTTTGTTTGGTTATCTTGCAATCCCGAGATAATCGTCTCCATGCTCCAAATCCATTTTAAAGCCATTTTTAAGGCATTTCGCGCATACATGAAATGAACACATTTTTCTCCAAAACTATAACAGATGCAAGCTTGTCCTGTTTGGTGGAGATGATATTTAATAAAATAAGTAGAAATCCACTAAAAGTTTTGTTTGGTTATCTTGCAATCCCGAGATAATCGTCTCCATGCTCCAAATCCATTTTAAAGCCATTTTTAAGGCATTTCGCGCATACATGAAATGAACACATTTTTCTCCAAAACTATAACAGATGCAAGCTTGTCCTGTTTGGTGGAGATGATATTTAATAAAATAAGTAGAAATCCACTAAAAGTTTTGTTTGGTTATCTTGCAATCCCGAGATAATCGTCTCCATGCTCCAAATCCATTTTAAAGCCATTTTTAAGGCATTTCGCGCATACATGAAATGAACACATTTTTCTCCAAAACTATAACAGATGCAAGCTTGTCCTGTTTGGTGGAGATCATATTTAATAAAATAAGTAGAAATCTACTAAAAGTTTCGTTTGTTTATATTGCCATCCTGAGATAATCGTCTCCATGCTCCAAATCCATTTTAAAGCCATTTCAAAGGCATTTTGCGCATACATGAAATGAACACATTTTTCTCCAAAACTATAACACATGCAAGCTTGTCCTGTTTGGTGGAGATGATATTTAATAAAATAAGTAGAACACCACTAAAAGTTTTGTTTGGTTATCTTGCAATCCCGAGATAATCGTCTCCATGCTCCAAATCCATTTTAAAGCCATTTTTAAGGCATTTCGCGCATACATGAAATGAACACATTTTTCTCCAAAACTATAACAGATGCAAGCTTGTCCTGTTTGGTGGAGATGATATTTAATAAAATAAGTAGAAATCCACTAAAAGTTTTGTTTGGTTATCTTGCAATCCCGAGATAATCGTCTCCATGCTCCAAATCCATTTTAAAGCCATTTCAAAGGCATTTTGCGCATACATGAAATGAACACATTTTTCTCCAGAACTATAACACATGCAAGCTTGTCCTGTTTGGTGGAGATGATATTTAATAAAATAAGTAGAAATCCACTAAAAGTTTTGTTTGGTTATCTTGCAATCCCGATATAATCGTCTCCATGCTCCAAATCCATTTTAAAGCCATTTTTAAGGCATTTCGCGCATACATGAAATGAACACATTTTTCTCCAAAACTATAACAGATGCAAGCTTGTCCTGTTTGGTGGAGATGATATTTAATAAAATAAGTAGAAATCCACTAAAAGTTTTGTTTGGTTATCTTGCAATCCCGAGATAATCGTCTCCATGCTCCAAATCCATTTTAAAGCCATTTTTAAGGCATTTCGCGCATACATGAAATGAACACATTTTTCTCCAAAACTATAACAGATGCAAGCTTGTCCTGTTTGGTGGAGATGATATTTAATAAAATAAGTAGAAATCCACTAAAAGTTTTGTTTGGTTATCTTGCAATCCCGAGATAATCGTCTCCATGCTCCAAATCCATTTTAAAGCCATTTTTAAGGCATTTCGCGCATACATGAAATGAACACATTTTTCTCCAAAACTATAACAGATGCAAGCTTGTCCTGTTTGGTGGAGATGATATTTAATAAAATAAGTAGAAATCCACTAAAAGTTTTATTTGGTTATCTTGCAATCCCGAGATAATCGTCTCCATGCTCCAAATCCATTTTAAAGCCATTTTTAAGGCATTTCGCGCATACATGAAATGAACACATTTTTCTCCAAAACTATAACAGATGCAAGCTTGTCCTGTTTGGTGGAGATGATATTTAATAAAATAAGTAGAAATCCACTAAAAGTTTTGTTTGGTTATCTTGCAATCCCGAGATAATCGTCTCCATGCTCCAAATCCATTTTAAAGCCATTTTTAAGGCATTTCGCGCATACATGAAATGAACACATTTTTCTCCAAAACTATAACAGATGCAAGCTTGTCCTGTTTGGTGGAGATGATATTTAATAAAATAAGTAGAAATCCACTAAAAGTTTTGTTTGGTTATCTTGCAATCCCGAGATAATCGTCTCCATGCTCCAAATCCATTTTAAAGCCATTTCAAAGGCATTTTGCGCATACATGAAATGAACACATTTTTCTCCAAAACTATAACACATGCAAGCTTGTCCTGTTTGGTGAAGATGATATTTAATAAAATAAGTAGAAATCCACCAAAAGTTTTGTTTGGTTATCTTGCAATCCCGAGATAATCGTCTCCATGCTCCAAATCCATTTTAAAGCCATTTTTAAGGCATTTCGCGCATACATGAAATGAACACATTTTTCTCCAAAACTATAACAGATGCAAGCTTGTCCTGTTTGGTGGAGATGATATTTAATAAAATAAGTAGAAATCCACTAAAAGTTTTGTTTGGTTATCTTGCAATCCCGAGATAATCGTCTCCATGCTCCAAATCCATTTTAAAGCCATTTTTAAGGCATTTCGCGCATACATGAAATGAACACATTTTTCTCCAAAACTATAACAGATGCAAGCTTGTCCTGTTTGGTGGAGATGATATTTAATAAAATAAGTAGAAATCCACTAAAAGTTTTGTTTGGTTATCTTGCAATCCCGAGATAATCGTCTCCATGCTCCAAATCCATTTTAAAGCCATTTCAAAGGCATTTTGCGCATACATGAAATGAACACATTTTTCTCCAAAACTATAACACATGCAAGCTTGTCCTGTTTGGTGGAGATGATATTTAATAAAATAAGTAGAAAACCACTAAAAGTTTTGTTTGGTTATCTTGCAATCCCGAGATAATCGTCTCCATGCTCCAAATCCATTTTAAAGCCATTTTTAAGGCATTTCGCGCATACATGAAATGAACACATTTTTCTCCAAAACTATAACAGATGCAAGCTTGTCCTGTTTGGTGGAGATGATATTTAATAAAATAAGTAGAAATCCACTAAAAGTTTTGTTTGGTTATCTTGCAATCCCGAGATAATCGTCTCCATGCTCCAAATCCATTTTAAAGCCATTTCAAAGGCATTTTGCGCATACATGAAATGAACACATTTTTCTCCAAAACTATAACACATGCAAGCTTGTCCTGTTTGGTGGAGATGATATTTAATAAAATAAGTAGAAATCCACTAAAAGTTTTGTTTGGTTATCTTGCAATCCCGAGATAATCGTCTCCATGCTCCAAATCCATTTTAAAGCCATTTTTAAGGCATTTCGCGCATACATGAAATGAACACATTTTTCTCCAAAACTATAACAGATGCAAGCTTGTCCTGTTTGGTGGAGATGATATTTAATAAAATAAGTAGAAATCCACTAAAAGTTTTGTTTGGTTATCTTGCAATCCCGAGATAATCGTCTCCATGCTCCAAATCCATTTTAAAGCCATTTTTAAGGCATTTCGCGCATACATGAAATGAACACATTTTTCTCCAAAACTATAACAGATGCAAGCTTGTCCTGTTTGGTGGAGATGATATTTAATAAAATAAGTAGAAATCCACTAAAAGTTTTGTTTGGTTATCTTGCAATCCCGAGATAATCGTCTCCATGCTCCAAATCCATTTTAAAGCCATTTTTAAGGCATTTCGCGCATACATGAAATGAACACATTTTTCTCCAAAACTATAACAGATGCAAGCTTGTCCTGTTTGGTGGAGATGATATTTAATAAAATAAGTAGAAATCCACTAAAAGTTTTGTTTGGTTATATTGCAATCCCGAGATAATCGTCTTCATGCTCCAAATCCATTTTAAAGCCATTTTTAAGGCATTTCGCGCATACATGAAATGAACACATTTTTCTCCAAAACTATAACAGATGCAAGCTTGTCCTGTTTGGTGGAGATGATATTTAATAAAATAAGTAGAAATCCACTAAAAGTTTTGTTTGGTTATCTTGCAATCCCGAGATAATCGTCTCCATGCTCCAAATCCATTTTAAAGCCATTTTTAAGGCATTTCGCGCATACATGAAATGAACACATTTTTCTCCAAAACTATAACAGATGCAAGCTTGTCCTGTTTGGTGGAGATAATATTTAATAAAATAAGTAGAAATCTACTAAAAGTTTCGTTTGTTTATATTGCCATCCTGAGATAATCGTCTCCATGCTCCAAATCCATTTTAAAGCCATTTCAAAGGCATTTTGCGCATACATGAAATGAACACATTTTTCTCCAAAACTATAACACATGCAAGCTTGTCCTGTTTGGTGGAGATGATATTTAATAAAATAAGTAGAAATCCACTAAAAGTTTTGTTTGGTTATCTTGCAATCCCGAGATAATCGTCTCCATGCTCCAAATCCATTTTAAAGCCATTTTTAAGGCATTTCGCGCATACATGAAATGAACACATTTTTCTCCAAAACTATAACAGATGCAAGCTTGTCCTGTTTGGTGGAGATGATATTTAATAAAATAAGTAGAAATCCACTAAAAGTTTTGTTTGGTTATCTTGCAATCCCGAGATAATCGTCTCCATGCTCCAAATCCATTTTAAAGCCATTTTTAAGGCATTTCGCGCATACATGAAATGAACACATTTTTCTCCAAAACTATAACAGATGCAAGCTTGTCCTGTTTGGTGGAGATAATATTTAATAAAATAAGTAGAAATCTACTAAAAGTTTCGTTTGTTTATATTGCCATCCTGAGATAATCGTCTCCATGCTCCAAATCCATTTTAAAGCCATTTCAAAGGCATTTTGCGCATACATGAAATGAACACATTTTTCTCCAAAACTATAACACATGCAAGCTTGTCCTGTTTGGTGGAGATGATATTTAATAAAATAAGTAGAAATCCACTAAAAGTTTTGTTTGGTTATCTTGCAATCCCGAGATAATCGTCTCCATGCTCCAAATCCATTTTAAAGCCATTTTTAAGGCATTTCGCGCATACATGAAATGAACACATTTTTCTCTAAAACTATAACAGATGCAAGCTTGTCCTGTTTGGTGGAGATGATATTTAATAAAATAAGTAGAAATCCACTAAAAGTTTTGTTTGGTTATCTTGCAATCCCGAGATAATCGTCTCCATGCTCCAAATCCATTTTAAAGCCATTTTTAAGGCATTTCGCGCATACATGAAATGAACACATTTTTCTCCAAAACTATAACAGATGCAAGCTTGTCCTGTTTGGTGGAGATGATATTTAATAAAATAAGTAGAAATCCACTAAAAGTTTTGTTTGGTTATCTTGCAATCCCGAGATAATCGTCTCCATGCTCCAAATCCATTTTAAAGCCATTTTTAAGGCATTTCGCGCATACATGAAATGAACACATTTTTCTCCAAAACTATAACAGATGCAAGCTTGTCCTGTTTGGTGGAGATGATATTTAATAAAATAAGTAGAAATCCACTAAAAGTTTTGTTTGGTTATCTTGCAATCCCGAGATAATCGTCTCCATGCTCCAAATCCATTTTAAAGCCATTTTTAAGGCATTTCGCGCATACATGAAATGAACACATTTTTCTCCAAAACTATAACAGATGCAAGCTTGTCCTGTTTGGTGGAGATGATATTTAATAAAATAAGTAGAAATCCACTAAAAGTTTTGTTTGGTTATCTTGCAATCCCGAGATAATCGTCTCCATGCTCCAAATCCATTTTAAAGCCATTTCAAAGGCATTTTGCGCATACATGAAATGAACACATTTTTCTCCAAAACTATAACACATGCAAGCTTGTCCTGTTTGGTGAAGATGATATTTAATAAAATAAGTAGAAATCCACCAAAAGTTTTGTTTGGTTATCTTGCAATCCCGAGATAATCGTCTCCATGCTCCAAATCCATTTTAAAGCCATTTTTAAGGCATTTCGCGCATACATGAAATGAACACATTTTTCTCCAAAACTATAACAGATGCAAGCTTGTCCTGTTTGGTGGAGATGATATTTAATAAAATAAGTAGAAATCCACTAAAAGTTTTGTTTGGTTATCTTGCAATCCCGAGATAATCGTCTCCATGCTCCAAATCCATTTTAAAGCCATTTTTAAGGCATTTCGCGCATACAAGAAATGAACACATTTTTCTCCAAAACTATAACAGATGCAAGCTTGTCCTGTTTGGTGGAGATGATATTTAATAAAATAAGTAGAAATCCACTAAAAGTTTTGTTTGGTTATCTTGCAATCCCGAGATAATCGTCTCCATGCTCCAAATCCATTTTAAAGCCATTTCAAAGGCATTTTGCGCATACATGAAATGAACACATTTTTCTCCAAAACTATAACACATGCAAGCTTGTCCTGTTTGGTGGAGATGATATTTAATAAAATAAGTAGAAAACCACTAAAAGTTTTGTTTGGTTATCTTGCAATCCCGAGATAATCGTCTCCATGCTCCAAATCCATTTTAAAGCCATTTTTAAGGCATTTCGCGCATACATGAAATGAACACATTTTTCTCCAAAACTATAACAGATGCAAGCTTGTCCTGTTTGGTGGAGATGATATTTAATAAAATAAGTAGAAATCCACTAAAAGTTTTGTTTGGTTATCTTGCAATCCCGAGATAATCGTCTCCATGCTCCAAATCCATTTTAAAGCCATTTCAAAGGCATTTTGCGCATACATGAAATGAACACATTTTTCTCCAAAACTATAACACATGCAAGCTTGTCCTGTTTGGTGGAGATGATATTTAATAAAATAAGTAGAAATCCACTAAAAGTTTTGTTTGGTTATCTTGCAATCCCGAGATAATCGTCTCCATGCTCCAAATCCATTTTAAAGCCATTTTTAAGGCATTTCGCGCATACATGAAATGAACACATTTTTCTCCAAAACTATAACAGATGCAAGCTTGTCCTGTTTGGTGGAGATGATATTTAATAAAATAAGTAGAAATCCACTAAAAGTTTTGTTTGGTTATCTTGCAATCCCGAGATAATCGTCTCCATGCTCCAAATCCATTTTAAAGCCATTTTTAAGGCATTTCGCGCATACATGAAATGAACACATTTTTCTCCAAAACTATAACAGATGCAAGCTTGTCCTGTTTGGTGGAGATGATATTTAATAAAATAAGTAGAAATCCACTAAAAGTTTTGTTTGGTTATCTTGCAATCCCGAGATAATCGTCTCCATGCTCCAAATCCATTTTAAAGCCATTTTTAAGGCATTTCGCGCATACATGAAATGAACACATTTTTCTCCAAAACTATAACAGATGCAAGCTTGTCCTGTTTGGTGGAGATGATATTTAATAAAATAAGTAGAAATCCACTAAAAGTTTTGTTTGGTTATATTGCAATCCCGAGATAATCGTCTTCATGCTCCAAATCCATTTTAAAGCCATTTTTAAGGCATTTCGCGCATACATGAAATGAACACATTTTTCTCCAAAACTATAACAGATGCAAGCTTGTCCTGTTTGGTGGAGATGATATTTAATAAAATAAGTAGAAATCCACTAAAAGTTTTGTTTGGTTATCTTGCAATCCCGAGATAATCGTCTCCATGCTCCAAATCCATTTTAAAGCCATTTTTAAGGCATTTCGCGCATACATGAAATGAACACATTTTTCTCCAAAACTATAACAGATGCAAGCTTGTCCTGTTTGGTGGAGATAATATTTAATAAAATAAGTAGAAATCTACTAAAAGTTTCGTTTGTTTATATTGCCATCCTGAGATAATCGTCTCCATGCTCCAAATCCATTTTAAAGCCATTTCAAAGGCATTTTGCGCATACATGAAATGAACACATTTTTCTCCAAAACTATAACACATGCAAGCTTGTCCTGTTTGGTGGAGATGATATTTAATAAAATAAGTAGAAATCCACTAAAAGTTTTGTTTGGTTATCTTGCAATCCCGAGATAATCGTCTCCATGCTCCAAATCCATTTTAAAGCCATTTTTAAGGCATTTCGCGCATACATGAAATGAACACATTTTTCTCCAAAACTATAACAGATGCAAGCTTGTCCTGTTTGGTGGAGATGATATTTAATAAAATAAGTAGAAATCCACTAAAAGTTTTGTTTGGTTATCTTGCAATCCCGAGATAATCGTCTCCATGCTCCAAATCCATTTTAAAGCCATTTTTAAGGCATTTCGCGCATACATGAAATGAACACATTTTTCTCCAAAACTATAACAGATGCAAGCTTGTCCTGTTTGGTGGAGATAATATTTAATAAAATAAGTAGAAATCTACTAAAAGTTTCGTTTGTTTATATTGCCATCCTGAGATAATCGTCTCCATGCTCCAAATCCATTTTAAAGCCATTTCAAAGGCATTTTGCGCATACATGAAATGAACACATTTTTCTCCAAAACTATAACACTTGCAAGCTTGTCCTGTTTGGTGGAGATGATATTTAATAAAATAAGTAGAAATCCACTAAAAGTTTTGTTTGGTTATCTTGCAATCCCGAGATAATCGTCTCCATGCTCCAAATCCATTTTAAAGCCATTTTTAAGGCATTTCGCGCATACATGAAATGAACACATTTTCTCTAAAACTATAACAGATGCAAGCTTGTCCTGTTTGGTGGAGATGATATTTAATAAAATAAGTAGAAATCCACTAAAAGTTTTGTTTGGTTATCTTGCAATCCCGAGATAATCGTCTCCATGCTCCAAATCCATTTTAAAGCCATTTTTAAGGCATTTCGCGCATACATGAAATGAACACATTTTTCTCCAAAACTATAACAGATGCAAGCTTGTCCTGTTTGGTGGAGATGATATTTAATAAAATAAGTAGAAATCCACTAAAAGTTTTGTTTGGTTATCTTGCAATCCCGAGATAATCGTCTCCATGCTCCAAATCCATTTTAAAGCCATTTTTAAGGCATTTCGCGCATACATGAAATGAACACATTTTTCTCCAAAACTATAACAGATGCAAGCTTGTCCTGTTTGGTGGAGATGATATTTAATAAAATAAGTAGAAATCCACTAAAAGTTTTGTTCGGTTATCTTGCAATCCCGAGATAATCGTCTCCATGCTCCAAATCCATTTTAAAGCCATTTTTAAGGCATTTCGCGCATACATGAAATGAACACATTTTTCTCCAAAACTATAACAGATGCAAGCTTGTCCTGTTTGGTGGAGATGATATTTAATAAAATAAGTAGAAATCCACTAAAAGTTTTATTTGGTTATCTTGCAATCCCGAGATAATCGTCTCCATGCTCCAAATCCATTTTAAAGCCATTTTTAAGGCATTTCGCGCATACATGAAATGAACACATTTTTCTCCAAAACTATAACAGACGCAAGCTTGTCCTGTTTGGTGGAGATGATATTTAATAAAATAAGTAGAAATCCACTAAAAGTTTTGTTTGGTTATCTTGCAATCCCGAGATAATCGTCTCCATGCTCCAAATCCATTTTAAAGCCATTTTTAAGGCATTTCGCGCATACATGAAATGAACACATTTTTCTCCAAAACTATAACAGATGCAAGCTTGTCCTGTTTGGTGGAGATGATATTTAATAAAATAAGTAGAAATCCACTAAAAGTTTTGTTTGGTTATATTGCAATCCCGAGATAATCGTCTCCATGCTCCAAATCCATTTTAAAGCCATTTTTAAGGCATTTCGCGCATACATGAAATGAACACATTTTTCTCCAAAACTATAACAGATGCAAGCTTGTCCTGTTTGGTGGAGATGATATTTAATAAAATAAGTAGAAATCCACTAAAAGTTTTGTTTGGTTATCTTGCAATCCCGAGATAATCGTCTCCATGCTCCAAATCCATTTTAAAGCCATTTTTAAGGCATTTCGCGCATACATGAAATGAACACATTTTTCTCCAAAACTATAACAGATGCAAGCTTGTCCTGTTTGGTGGAGATGATATTTAATAAAATAAGTAGAAATCCACTAAAAGTTTTGTTTGGTTATCTTGCAATCCCGAGATAATCGTCTCCATGCTCCAAATCCATTTTAAAGCCATTTTTAAGGCATTTCGCGCATACATGAAATGAACACATTTTTCTCCAAAACTATAACAGATGCAAGCTTGTCCTGTTTGGTGGAGATGATATTTAATAAAATAAGTAGAAATCCACTAAAAGTTTTGTTTGGTTATATTGCAATCCCGAGATAATCGTCTTCATGCTCCAAATCCATTTTAAAGCCATTTTTAAGGCATTTCGCGCATACATGAAATGAACACATTTTTCTCCAAAACTATAACAGATGCAAGCTTGTCCTGTTTGGTGGAGATGATATTTAATAAAATAAGTAGAAATCCACTAAAAGTTTTGTTTGGTTATCTTGCAATCCCGAGATAATCGTCTCCATGCTCCAAATCCATTTTAAAGCCATTTTTAAGGCATTTCGCGCATACATGAAATGAACACATTTTTCTCCAAAACTATAACAGATGCAAGCTTGTCCTGTTTGGTGGAGATAATATTTAATAAAATAAGTAGAAATCTACTAAAAGTTTCGTTTGTTTATATTGCCATCCTGAGATAATCGTCTCCATGCTCCAAATCCATTTTAAAGCCATTTCAAAGGCATTTTGCGCATACATGAAATGAACACATTTTTCTCCAAAACTATAACACATGCAAGCTTGTCCTGTTTGGTGGAGATGATATTTAATAAAATAAGTAGAAATCCACTAAAAGTTTTGTTTGGTTATCTTGCAATCCCGAGATAATCGTCTCCATGCTCCAAATCCATTTTAAAGCCATTTTTAAGGCATTTCGCGCATACATGAAATGAACACATTTTTCTCCAAAACTATAACAGATGCAAGCTTGTCCTGTTTGGTGGAGATGATATTTAATAAAATAAGTAGAAATCCACTAAAAGTTTTGTTTGGTTATCTTGCAATCCCGAGATAATCGTCTCCATGCTCCAAATCCATTTTAAAGCCATTTTTAAGGCATTTCGCGCATACATGAAATGAACACATTTTTCTCCAAAACTATAACAGATGCAAGCTTGTCCTGTTTGGTGGAGATAATATTTAATAAAATAAGTAGAAATCTACTAAAAGTTTCGTTTGTTTATATTGCCATCCTGAGATAATCGTCTCCATGCTCCAAATCCATTTTAAAGCCATTTCAAAGGCATTTTGCGCATACATGAAATGAACACATTTTTCTCCAAAACTATAACACATGCAAGCTTGTCCTGTTTGGTGGAGATGATATTTAATAAAATAAGTAGAAATCCACTAAAAGTTTTGTTTGGTTATCTTGCAATCCCGAGATAATCGTCTCCATGCTCCAAATCCATTTTAAAGCCATTTTTAAGGCATTTCGCGCATACATGAAATGAACACATTTTTCTCTAAAACTATAACAGATGCAAGCTTGTCCTGTTTGGTGGAGATGATATTTAATAAAATAAGTAGAAATCCACTAAAAGTGTTGTTTGGTTATCTTGCAATCCCGAGATAATCGTCTCCATGCTCCAAATCCATTTTAAAGCCATTTTTAAGGCATTTCGCGCATACATGAAATGAACACATTTTTCTCCAAAACTATAACAGATGCAAGCTTGTCCTGTTTGGTGGAGATGATATTTAATAAAATAAGTAGAAATCCACTAAAAGTTTTGTTTGGTTATCTTGCAATCCCGAGATAATCGTCTCCATGCTCCAAATCCATTTTAAAGCCATTTTTAAGGCATTTCGCGCATACATGAAATGAACACATTTTTCTCCAAAACTATAACAGATGCAAGCTTGTCCTGTTTGGTGGAGATGATATTTAATAAAATAAGTAGAAATCCACTAAAAGTTTTGTTTGGTTATCTTGCAATCCCGAGATAATCGTCTCCATGCTCCAAATCCATTTTAAAGCCATTTTTAAGGCATTTCGCGCATACATGAAATGAACACATTTTTCTCCAAAACTATAACAGATGCAAGCTTGTCCTGTTTGGTGGAGATGATATTTAATAAAATAAGTAGAAATCCACTAAAAGTTTTGTTCGGTTATCTTGCAATCCCGAGATAATCGTCTCCATGCTCCAAATCCATTTTAAAGCCATTTTTAAGGCATTTCGCGCATACATGAAATGAACACATTTTTCTCCAAAACTATAACAGATGCAAGCTTGTCCTGTTTGGTGGAGATGATATTTAATAAAATAAGTAGAAATCCACTAAAAGTTTTGTTTGGTTATCTTGCAATCCCGAGATAATCGTCTCCATGCTCCAAATCCATTTTAAAGCCATTTTTAAGGCATTTCGCGCATACATGAAATGAACACATTTTTCTCCAAAACTATAACAGATGCAAGCTTGTCCTGTTTGGTGGAGATCATATTTAATAAAATAAGTAGAAATCTACTAAAAGTTTCGTTTGTTTATATTGCCATCCTGAGATAATCGTCTCCATGCTCCAAATCCATTTTAAAGCCATTTCAAAGGCATTTTGCGCATACATGAATTGAACACATTTTTCTCCAAAACTATAACACATGCAAGCTTGTCCTGTTTGGTGGAGATGATATTTAATAAAATAAGTAGAAAACCACTAAAAGTTTTGTTTGGTTATCTTGCAATCCCGAGATAATCGTCTCCATGCTCCAAATCCATTTTAAAGCCATTTTTAAGGCATTTCGCGCATACATGAAATGAACACATTTTTCTCCAAAACTATAACAGATGCAAGCTTGTCCTGTTTGGTGGAGATGATATTTAATAAAATAAGTAGAAATCCACTAAAAGTTTTGTTTGGTTATCTTGCAATCCCGAGATAATCGTCTCCATGCTCCAAATCCATTTTAAAGCCATTTCAAAGGCATTTTGCGCATACATGAAATGAACACATTTTTCTCCAAAACTATAACACATGCAAGCTTGTCCTGTTTGGTGGAGATGATATTTAATAAAATAAGTAGAAATTTACTAAAAGTTTTGTTTGGTTATCTTGCAATCCCGAGATAATCGTCTCCATGCTCCAAATCCATTTTAAAGCCATTTTTAAGGCATTTCGCGCATACATGAAATGAACACATTTTTCTCCAAAACTATAACAGATGCAAGCTTGTCCTGTTTGGTGGAGATGATATTTAATAAAATAAGTAGAAATCCACTAAAAGTTTTGTTTGGTTATCTTGCAATCCCGAGATAATCGTCTCCATGCTCCAAATCCATTTTAAAGCCATTTTTAAGGCATTTCGCGCATACATGAAATGAACACATTTTTCTCCAAAACTAACAGATGCAAGCTTGTCCTGTTTGGTGGAGATGATATTTAATAAAATAAGTAGAAATCCACTAAAAGTTTTGTTTGGTTATCTTGCAATCCCGAGATAATCGTCTCCATGCTCCAAATCCATTTTAAAGCCATTTTTAAGGCATTTCGCGCATACATGAAATGAACACATTTTTCTCCAAAACTATAACAGATGCAAGCTTGTCCTGTTTGGTGGAGATGATATTTAATAAAATAAGTAGAAATCCACTAAAAGTTTTGTTTGGTTATCTTGCAATCCCGAGATAATCGTCTCCATGCTCCAAATCCATTTTAAAGCCATTTTTAAGGCATTTCGCGCATACATGAAATGAACACATTTTTCTCCAAAACTATAACAGATGCAAGCTTGTCCTGTTTGGTGGAGATAATATTTAATAAAATAAGTAGAAATCTACTAAAAGTTTCGTTTGTTTATATTGCCATCCTGAGATAATCGTCTCCATGCTCCAAATCCATTTTAAAGCCATTTCAAAGGCATTTTGCGCATACATGAAATGAACACATTTTTCTCCAAAACTATAACACATGCAAGCTTGTCCTGTTTGGTGGAGATGATATTTAATAAAATAAGTAGAAATCCACTAAAAGTTTTGTTTGGTTATCTTGCAATCCCGAGATAATCGTCTCCATGCTCCAAATCCATTTTAAAGCCATTTTTAAGGCATTTCGCGCATACATGAAATGAACACATTTTTCTCCAAAACTATAACACATGCAAGCTTGTCCTGTTTGGTGGAGATGATATTTAATAAAATAAGTAGAAAACCACTAAAAGTTTTGTTTGGTTATCTTGCAATCCCGAGATAATCGTCTCCATGCTCCAAATCCATTTTAAAGCCATTTTTAAGGCATTTCGCGCATACATGAAATGAACACATTTTTCTCCAAAACTATAACAGATGCAAGCTTGTCCTGTTTGGTGGAGATGATATTTAATAAAATAAGTAGAAATCCACTAAAAGTTTTGTTTGGTTATCTTGCAATCCCGAGATAATCGTCTCCATGCTCCAAATCCATTTTAAAGCCATTTCAAAGGCATTTTGCGCATACATGAAATGAACACATTTTTCTCCAAAACTATAACACATGCAAGCTTGTCCTGTTTGGTGGAGATGATATTTAATAAAATAAGTAGAAATTTACTAAAAGTTTTGTTTGGTTATCTTGCAATCCCGAGATAATCGTCTCCATGCTCCAAATCCATTTTAAAGCCATTTTTAAGGCATTTCGCGCATACATGAAATGAACACATTTTTCTCCAAAACTATAACAGATGCAAGCTTGTCCTGTTTGGTGGAGATGATATTTAATAAAATAAGTAGAAATCCACTAAAAGTTTTGTTTGGTTATCTTGCAATCCCGAGATAATCGTCTCCATGCTCCAAATCCATTTTAAAGCCATTTTTAAGGCATTTCGCGCATACATGAAATGAACACATTTTTCTCCAAAACTAACAGATGCAAGCTTGTCCTGTTTGGTGGAGATGATATTTAATAAAATAAGTAGAAATCCACTAAAAGTTTTGTTTGGTTATCTTGCAATCCCGAGATAATCGTCTCCATGCTCCAAATCCATTTTAAAGCCATTTTTAAGGCATTTCGCGCATACATGAAATGAACACATTTTTCTCCAAAACTATAACAGATGCAAGCTTGTCCTGTTTGGTGGAGATGATATTTAATAAAATAAGTAGAAATCCACTAAAAGTTTTGTTTGGTTATCTTGCAATCCCGAGATAATCGTCTCCATGCTCCAAATCCATTTTAAAGCCATTTTTAAGGCATTTCGCGCATACATGAAATGAACACATTTTTCTCCAAAACTATAACAGATGCAAGCTTGTCCTGTTTGGTGGAGATAATATTTAATAAAATAAGTAGAAATCTACTAAAAGTTTCGTTTGTTTATATTGCCATCCTGAGATAATCGTCTCCATGCTCCAAATCCATTTTAAAGCCATTTCAAAGGCATTTTGCGCATACATGAAATGAACACATTTTTCTCCAAAACTATAACACATGCAAGCTTGTCCTGTTTGGTGGAGATGATATTTAATAAAATAAGTAGAAATCCACTAAAAGTTTTGTTTGGTTATCTTGCAATCCCGAGATAATCGTCTCCATGCTCCAAATCCATTTTAAAGCCATTTTTAAGGCATTTCGCGCATACATGAAATGAACACATTTTTCTCCAAAACTATAACAGATGCAAGCTTGTCCTGTTTGGTGGAGATGATATTTAATAAAATAAGTAGAAATCCACTAAAAGTTTTGTTTGGTTATCTTGCAATCCCGAGATAATCGTCTCCATGCTCCAAATCCATTTTAAAGCCATTTTTAAGGCATTTCGCGCATACATGAAATGAACACATTTTTCTCCAAAACTATAACAGATGCAAGCTTGTCCTGTTTGGTGGAGATAATATTTAATAAAATAAGTAGAAATCTACTAAAAGTTTCGTTTGTTTATATTGCCATCCTGAGATAATCGTCTCCATGCTCCAAATCCATTTTAAAGCCATTTCAAAGGCATTTTGCGCATACATGAAATGAACACATTTTTCTCCAAAACTATAACACATGCAAGCTTGTCCTGTTTGGTGGAGATGATATTTAATAAAATAAGTAGAAATCCACTAAAAGTTTTGTTTGGTTATCTTGCAATCCCGAGATAATCGTCTCCATGCTCCAAATCCATTTTAAAGCCATTTTTAAGGCATTTCGCGCATACATGAAATGAACACATTTTTCTCTAAAACTATAACAGATGCAAGCTTGTCCTGTTTGGTGGAGATGATATTTAATAAAATAAGTAGAAATCCACTAAAAGTGTTGTTTGGTTATCTTGCAATCCCGAGATAATCGTCTCCATGCTCCAAATCCATTTTAAAGCCATTTTTAAGGCATTTCGCGCATACATGAAATGAACACATTTTTCTCCAAAACTATAACAGATGCAAGCTTGTCCTGTTTGGTGGAGATGATATTTAATAAAATAAGTAGAAATCCACTAAAAGTTTTGTTTGGTTATCTTGCAATCCCGAGATAATCGTCTCCATGCTCCAAATCCATTTTAAAGCCATTTTTAAGGCATTTCGCGCATACATGAAATGAACACATTTTTCTCCAAAACTATAACAGATGCAAGCTTGTCCTGTTTGGTGGAGATGATATTTAATAAAATAAGTAGAAATCCACTAAAAGTTTTGTTTGGTTATCTTGCAATCCCGAGATAATCGTCTCCATGCTCCAAATCCATTTTAAAGCCATTTTTAAGGCATTTCGCGCATACATGAAATGAACACATTTTTCTCCAAAACTATAACAGATGCAAGCTTGTCCTGTTTGGTGGAGATGATATTTAATAAAATAAGTAGAAATCCACTAAAAGTTTTGTTCGGTTATCTTGCAATCCCGAGATAATCGTCTCCATGCTCCAAATCCATTTTAAAGCCATTTTTAAGGCATTTCGCGCATACATGAAATGAACACATTTTTCTCCAAAACTATAACAGATGCAAGCTTGTCCTGTTTGGTGGAGATGATATTTAATAAAATAAGTAGAAATCCACTAAAAGTTTTGTTTGGTTATCTTGCAATCCCGAGATAATCGTCTCCATGCTCCAAATCCATTTTAAAGCCATTTTTAAGGCATTTCGCGCATACATGAAATGAACACATTTTTCTCCAAAACTATAACAGATGCAAGCTTGTCCTGTTTGGTGGAGATCATATTTAATAAAATAAGTAGAAATCTACTAAAAGTTTCGTTTGTTTATATTGCCATCCTGAGATAATCGTCTCCATGCTCCAAATCCATTTTAAAGCCATTTCAAAGGCATTTTGCGCATACATGAATTGAACACATTTTTCTCCAAAACTATAACACATGCAAGCTTGTCCTGTTTGGTGGAGATGATATTTAATAAAATAAGTAGAAAACCACTAAAAGTTTTGTTTGGTTATCTTGCAATCCCGAGATAATCGTCTCCATGCTCCAAATCCATTTTAAAGCCATTTTTAAGGCATTTCGCGCATACATGAAATGAACACATTTTTCTCCAAAACTATAACAGATGCAAGCTTGTCCTGTTTGGTGGAGATGATATTTAATAAAATAAGTAGAAATCCACTAAAAGTTTTGTTTGGTTATCTTGCAATCCCGAGATAATCGTCTCCATGCTCCAAATCCATTTTAAAGCCATTTCAAAGGCATTTTGCGCATACATGAAATGAACACATTTTTCTCCAAAACTATAACACATGCAAGCTTGTCCTGTTTGGTGGAGATGATATTTAATAAAATAAGTAGAAATTTACTAAAAGTTTTGTTTGGTTATCTTGCAATCCCGAGATAATCGTCTCCATGCTCCAAATCCATTTTAAAGCCATTTTTAAGGCATTTCGCGCATACATGAAATGAACACATTTTTCTCCAAAACTATAACAGATGCAAGCTTGTCCTGTTTGGTGGAGATGATATTTAATAAAATAAGTAGAAATCCACTAAAAGTTTTGTTTGGTTATCTTGCAATCCCGAGATAATCGTCTCCATGCTCCAAATCCATTTTAAAGCCATTTTTAAGGCATTTCGCGCATACATGAAATGAACACATTTTTCTCCAAAACTAACAGATGCAAGCTTGTCCTGTTTGGTGGAGATGATATTTAATAAAATAAGTAGAAATCCACTAAAAGTTTTGTTTGGTTATCTTGCAATCCCGAGATAATCGTCTCCATGCTCCAAATCCATTTTAAAGCCATTTTTAAGGCATTTCGCGCATACATGAAATGAACACATTTTTCTCCAAAACTATAACAGATGCAAGCTTGTCCTGTTTGGTGGAGATGATATTTAATAAAATAAGTAGAAATCCACTAAAAGTTTTGTTTGGTTATCTTGCAATCCCGAGATAATCGTCTCCATGCTCCAAATCCATTTTAAAGCCATTTTTAAGGCATTTCGCGCATACATGAAATGAACACATTTTTCTCCAAAACTATAACAGATGCAAGCTTGTCCTGTTTGGTGGAGATGATATTTAATAAAATAAGTAGAAATCCACTAAAAGTTTTGTTTGGTTATATTGCAATCCCGAGATAATCGTCTCCATGCTCCAAATCCATTTTAAAGCCATTTTTAAGGCATTTCGCGCATACATGAAATGAACACATTTTTCTCCAAAACTATAACAGATGCAAGCTTGTCCTGTTTGGTGGAGATGATATTTAATAAAATAAGTAGAAATCCACTAAAAGTTTTGTTTGGTTATCTTGCAATCCCGAGATAATCGTCTCCATGCTCCAAATCCATTTTAAAGCCATTTTTAAGGCATTTCGCGCATACATGAAATGAACACATTTTTCTCCAAAACTATAACAGATGCAAGCTTGTCCTGTTTGGTGGAGATGATATTTAATAAAATAAGTAGAAATCCACTAAAAGTTTTGTTTGGTTATCTTGCAATCCCGAGATAATCGTCTCCATGCTCCAAATCCATTTTAAAGCCATTTTTAAGGCATTTCGCGCATACATGAAATGAACACATTTTTCTCCAAAACTATAACAGATGCAAGCTTGTCCTGTTTGGTGGAGATGATATTTAATAAAATAAGTAGAAATCCACTAAAAGTTTTGTTTGGTTATATTGCAATCCCGAGATAATCGTCTCCATGCTCCAAATCCATTTTAAAGCCATTTTTAAGGCATTTCGCGCATACATGAAATGAACACATTTTTCTCCAAAACTATAACAGATGCAAGCTTGTCCTGTTTGGTGGAGATGATATTTAATAAAATAAGTAGAAATCCACTAAAAGTTTTGTTTGGTTATCTTGCAATCCCGAGATAATCGTCTCCATGCTCCAAATCCATTTTAAAGCCATTTTTAAGGCATTTCGCGCATACATGAAATGATCACATTTTTCTCCAAAACTAAAACAGATGCAAGCTTGTCCTGTTTGGTGGAGATGATATTTAATAAAATAAGTAGAAATCCACTAAAAGTTTTGTTTGGTTATCTTGCAATCCCGAGATAATCGTCTCCATGCTCTAAATCCATTTTAAAGCCATTTTTAAGGCATTTCGCGCATACATGAAATGAACACATTTTTCTCCAAAACTATAACAGATGCAAGCTTGTCCTGTTTGGTGGAGATCATATTTAATAAAATAAGTAGAAATCTACTAAAAGTTTCGTTTGTTTATATTGCCATCCTGAGATAATCGTCTCCATGCTCCAAATCCATTTTAAAGCCATTTCAAAGGCATTTTGCGCATACATGAATTGAACACATTTTTCTCCAAAACTATAACACATGCAAGCTTGTCCTGTTTGGTGGAGATGATATTTAATAAAATAAGTAGAAAACCACTAAAAGTTTTGTTTGGTTATCTTGCAATCCCGAGATAATCGTCTCCATGCTCCAAATCCATTTTAAAGCCATTTTTAAGGCATTTCGCGCATACATGAAATGAACACATTTTTCTCCAAAACTATAACAGATGCAAGCTTGTCCTGTTTGGTGGAGATGATATTTAATAAAATAAGTAGAAATCCACTAAAAGTTTTGTTTGGTTATCTTGCAATCCCGAGATAATCGTCTCCATGCTCCAAATCCATTTTAAAGCCATTTCAAAGGCATTTTGCGCATACATGAAATGAACACATTTTTCTCCAAAACTATAACACATGCAAGCTTGTCCTGTTTGGTGGAGATGATATTTAATAAAATAAGTAGAAATCCACTAAAAGTTTTGTTTGGTTATCTTGCAATCCCGAGATAATCGTCTCCATGCTCCAAATCCATTTTAAAGCCATTTTTAAGGCATTTCGCGCATACATGAAATGAACACATTTTTCTCCAAAACTATAACAGATGCAAGCTTGTCCTGTTTGGTGGAGATGATATTTAATAAAATAAGTAGAAATCCACTAAAAGTTTTGTTTGGTTATCTTGCAATCCCGAGATAATCGTCTCCATGCTCCAAATCCATTTTAAAGCCATTTTTAAGGCATTTCGCGCATACATGAAATGAACACATTTTTCTCCAAAACTATAACAGATGCAAGCTTGTCCTGTTTGGTGGAGATGATATTTAATAAAATAAGTAGAAATCCACTAAAAGTTTTGTTTGGTTATCTTGCAATCCCGAGATAATCGTCTCCATGCTCCAAATCCATTTTAAAGCCATTTTTAAGGCATTTCGCGCATACATGAAATGAACACATTTTTCTCCAAAACTATAACAGATGCAAGCTTGTCCTGTTTGGTGGAGATGATATTTAATAAAATAAGTAGAAATCCACTAAAAGTTTTGTTTGGTTATCTTGCAATCCCGAGATAATCGTCTCCATGCTCCAAATCCATTTTAAAGCCATTTTTAAGGCATTTCGCGCATACATGAAATGAACACATTTTTCTCCAAAACTATAACAGATGCAAGCTTGTCCTGTTTGGTGGAGATGATATTTAATAAAATAAGTAGAAATCCACTAAAAGTTTTGTTTGGTTATCTTGCAATCCCGAGATAATCGTCTCCATGCTCCAAATCCATTTTAAAGCCATTTTTAAGGCATTTCGCGCATACATGAAATGAACACATTTTTCTCCAAAACTATAACAGATGCAAGCTTGTCCTGTTTGGTGGAGATGATATTTAATAAAATAAGTAGAAATCCACTAAAAGTTTTGTTTGGTTATATTGCAATCCCGAGATAATCGTCTCCATGCTCCAAATCCATTTTAAAGCCATTTTTAAGGCATTTCGCGCATACATGAAATGAACACATTTTTCTCCAAAACTATAACAGATGCAAGCTTGTCCTGTTTGGTGGAGATGATATTTAATAAAATAA